>NW_019384602.1:1112893-1145413 GCF_000671375.1 Centruroides sculpturatus | reverse complement strand
TTTTATATAAAACTAAATCTCGACACATCCGAACATGTAAGCCGAACAATAGTGTGGGGGGAGTGAGTAATCGAGTGTTGCGTGGCGCTCAAACAAAAGACGAATCGACGAGATTTGAAAATCGTGTAACTCCGGGTTTGCGTAAGTCGGGGTAGCGTAAGTTGGGGTACTACTGCACATTACAAATGTATTATATGTACAAACAAATTATATTATATAACATTATATTATACATAATAATTATCATCATTATTTGCGCTAATTAAATTTACTTTAAATAAGAAATTTTTCTGTGGTTTTTTACTTTCAACTGATGAAATAAATGATTGATTAATCGTTCGAGTGAAAAAATGCAACCGACAGGTAACAGAAAAGTCAAGTATGATTTGTAAAGAGCTTTGTCGCATCCTATCATCGATGTAACAAAACACTAATTTAATATTATATCCATTATTGAAAAATAAACACCCATGTTTGGGTTTGTTAACTGTACACATACTTTGCTTTTTGTCCGGTACATCAATTGGCAAAGCTTACGGCTCGGATGTAACAAACTACGTCGAGATTCGATTAACATAAACGTCTTCTCTGGTGCAGCATCTCAAGTTTTGCTGTCAATATATTTTTCATTCATCACAATCAAGTGATGGCAGTAGAGAATAAACAATGTAACCTCCTAAATAGTGTAGAATAAATTTAAACGTTTTGGTGCAAAATAATCATGATCTAATAATTTACTATCAGTATGATACCCGTAGGACAAGCTCGGATCACAAAGCGAATTATGTGAATGTTCTTTCAATTGTACTTGGAAGTGTGATCCTTGCAAATCTAATGATTAATTGCATAATATTTCTTTATCGATCTTAAAATATTTATAAGGGAAGATGGATCACAGATAGTTAAGATTTTTGATATTTGCTGCCCAACAAAACCGTCATTATGTATACAATAAAAAATTGTTTAGATCCTAATAAAAATACATTATAGTTAATGGCTACAGTGCAATTATTCTACATAAGCTTGCTCTTCAATATGATGAAACTTTAATGTTGTTGTTTGGAGCTATGAGATACAATAAGAGTGCGACTATGCAGACGCGAGCCAGCGATAATATGTGGCGATAAGAGGCGAGACGCGATAAATATCAAACCCTGTCAGATATGTGCGAGAACCAGAAATTCGCTCTCGCCAGCGAGATTTCTCGCTTCTCGCTTGTGCATTGTTTTCCTTTGCGAGAACTATCGCTCGCTATTAAATTCGCGTCTGCATAGTCGCACTCTTATGCTTTTCTATCTGTCGTCCCACCTTCCTTTAAGATTAGATAACAAACATATATTATCTTTGGTATTATGTTTTTGTGAGCTCTTCCTAGATGGTTCATTTATTGTTAGACATTGCGTTGATCGTTTTTGAGGTACAGACTTACTAATGTACTTAGGAGAGTTACAACATGATACGGACATGTTTGTTTTGTAAAATTACGGCAACACAACACTCGAGCAACCTGTCTAAGGGGTGCTTTACGGGAGGTCTTTTTAAAGGTAACTGACCCCTATTCGGGCGTTACAGACGTGGAGAAAACACTAATAACTCCACATGGCCAGTCCGTTCTGGCCAGGCACTAACCCACCATCGAATGCCCAGCGTTCAGCGAACGGAACCGCTCGGCCATTGGTGGGCCACTTTGATGGATATGCGTCAGACGTTAATGCCCCGCGATCTCGTGGAATTTCTACTTTCTCTCAATTTATAACACGGGAGTACGTTTTTAAAATAAATTTACTTGTAAAATGTACGTCACAAACGTAACAGTTACTTGTTAGCATCTTGTGGTCTCGTGGAATGCATCGCATCCACGCTTCAATCGTATCGCTAGATACACGGAAGAAATGTCTCTTTTCATTTGATGATTTATATCCTGCCGTGCATCCTGGCACAAAGCATGCCGACATTTTTACGTAGCGTAAAAATAAACAATTATTATAGGTCGAAATCACTGACTCACCAGTATATCCAAAGCAAGAAAACGCTCTTCTGCCAACCGAGGCGCCAACTAGTGGCAAATACTGGCTTTTTTACGAAAGACCGACTCTTGGTTAGGAACTAAACACTTAGCTACGAAACTACCAGTGGCGTGCAATCCTTGGAAGCGGTGGAAGCGCCACATCCCATATATTTTCTAAAATATAAATACATATTGCGTGATTATTTTCATATTTTAACGTAGTTTGAATTAATTAAAATTAATACTTTATTATAACGGCATCTTATTACAAATTTCTATACTACGTGTGAAAAACTATAAGATTGTTATTGTATATTCGAATATCAGTAGCGAAATGGAAGCGCTGTATTATCGAATACAGCGCTTCCATCCGCCACTGATATTTGAATTGATATTTGCCACTGATATTTGAATTGGGGACAGTTTCCACGGCGAAAATATTTGAATAGTGTAAAGCAGCCAGATTATAGGCCATTCGCGCATGCACTTTACAGAGCACCAATCTCACGCGGTTTAGCTGGTGGAAGCTACACACCAAAATATCGTATAACGCTTCCAATGATTCTATCAAGGACCGGTTCTAGGCTGTTAGCCGCCTGCGTGCTAGTTATTTGGCTACCCTCGCCCCATTATATGAATCGAGAGTAGATTTATAACTTACCAGTAAATTGATATGGTTTGGGTTATGTTTTTATGATAGTTTTGTATAGTTGACAGGAGTTTTAAAAAATCAATTAAAATATTTGACATTTTTATTTTGCTCTCCCATCTTGTATTACTTGCAGATTTCAATGTTAAACTAGTGATATTGCGATTTAGTATGTCCCATCTATAAGGGGATGCAGAAAAAGACCTGTACAATTTTTGTACAATGTTAAGAAGTACAGTAGTTAACATAATTAAGGGATTAGGGAATTAGGGACATAAATAAAACTCTGCCTAAAGAACCGGAATTTTACTTAAACAACTTAACACAACCAATCTCTTGCGGGGATTGATTTCTTCGTAATATTAGATGTATCAATAATAAAGACAGAAATTTTTCCAGTTCAATGAGAGTGACTGAAAAATTGCAAATTTTGAAAATTTCCATGGACACCTGGTCGTAAAACGAATTAGTTATCAATACAAAACAAATGACGGACAATCTATCAAGTTTAACATATTTAGATTTTTACAGCTTATTTAGAGAAACGTTTAAAATTTACAACAACCTGTCGCGTCCTTTGAGGTATATTAGTGATACGACAAAAGAGACATTTGACATTGACCGGCACCCTCGGGATTTGGTAGCTGCGTGCATGCACGCACTGCACACATACCAGTACAGTCTCTGATTCCATTCATTAGCCACTGGTAGGGAGATATATGTGACTAAGTGGATTGTTTTAAGATTTAAAAAGTAAAGAATATTTTATGTTATTTTTATGTACGTTTCTTTACAAAGCTATATTTAATTATAATTTTCTTTAAAAGTATATTCATGCAATTGAAGAATATTTTATACCAGGTATGTATATCCACCACACATTTTATTTCACCAAGTAAGTTTTCATAATTTTAATTTTAGCCCTTATATCATGGCTAGCGATTTAGAAAGTAATTGCGATATTGAAAATTTATTTTAAAAATCTTTTGGCTCAAGACCATATAATGAAAAAGAAAACATTATTAAAAGAGAAAGACCAATGCCTAAATTAAATATAAATACGTCAACAAAAAATTTTTTGGACATTTTCATAATAAAATTTATGTAGACATAAAATGGCTTTGTGGATGTATAGAAATGCAAAAATTGTTTTGTTGGTTTTGCCTACTATTTTCAAATAAAATTAGTGTGTGTGGAATAAGAATTGCTTTGACGATTTAAATAATTTGAGTAAAGGTGGCAAAAGACACGAAAATCGTAAATGTCACATTGATTCTTTCGTAAAATTGAAGCAATTTGTTAATCAAAACAATAGAATTTAACATTAGTAAATAATATAGAATAAATGGCACTTGTGCAGTTTAGGGGCTACGGCTGTTTGAAAGGTTTTCTTCCATAAAATTAATCGATTCTAGACTAATNACTGTCATTGCAATGGACAGTTGACATTGTGCTCTGGAGGAAACAATTTGTATCACTCTTGCTACGGATATATTTTGTAATCTGGAATTTTTTGCATACCTTTAATTGCGGCTCGCGAAAAATTTCAAATTTTGAAAAATGGCTCGGACTATCAAGGAGCTTGGCCACCCCTGATATATATTATGATGATAAATATTAATCAAATGCAACATAAGACGTCTATCGTCTTGTTGTAAGTAAATATTATACAATTTTGTTTACCACATGAAAGAGATTAGGATGCGGCAATTCGACATACTCTGTTCGGACTTTCACCTCACCGCGCGTTCCGAACATTTTTTCTATGGTCGACGTAATTGTAACCCTTGTATATACAGTGGTGCCTCGTATAACGTACTTAATCCATTCCAGGTGCACGTCCGTTAAGTGAAAAGTCCGTTATACGAAACGCATTTTCCCANTTCGATATCACATTCACTCCTTTAGTCACTTTGGCAGCCTTAAATGCCTTTTTGTTTTTAATAATTGTAGAGATAGTCGATTTTGCCACATTATATTCTTTAGCAATGTCAGAAACACGAATGCCATTCTCGTATTTTGCAATAATTTCTTTCTTTAATGTTACACTAAAACGTTTTCTATTTTCACTGTCACTTTTTTCTTTCTTTGGTGCCATATTGATTAAATATACAGTATAAATAACAAAACTAAAAAATAAAGTTTAGCACACTCAAAAAAGCAATGCTTACCTTGCACACACCTAAGAGCCGTTCTGGAACCTCAGAACCAGCCGTTCTGAGTTCCAGAACGGCTGGAAACTATTGGGTTGATGCAAAAGTTTGTCCCGTTTTTAGCACCAGCTGGCTAAAAATGCAACACTGAAGTGTTATTTCTTTCACATGTGTAAAATTTCAATGTTGTTTGACAAAAGGGATCTCAGCTAGTATTTGAGAATAAAGTTGTGTTACTTAGTTGTGTTTTTAAAATTTTATTAAGCATTACAAATGGCAGAAAATAAGGAGCATTTTCGACATATTATACTTTTTTATTTCTGAAAAGGCAAGAATGCTTCACAGACACAAAAAAAGATAAGTTCTGTGTATGGTGAGGGAGCCATTGATGATTCCACGTGCCGTAAGTGGTTCAGAAAGTTTTGTGAAAGCAAGCTTACAAATTTGACACAAAAAGCCGTTTAGTTCATTATCCAGGACAAAATTTTTGCAAAATAAAAGTTTGTTAACTGATTTGGTCATTAACCAGGACGTTTGTTAACCGGGGTTCCACTGTATCTGGAAAAGCCACCACCTCTAATTTTATTAAACAAACTAAGAATTTCTAAACAGACCATTCTGTATAGTGATTGAATAAATTCGTTTTTCACTCTGTCTGTACCAGGAGATGAACCCTTTTTTAATCTTTGAATTGCCACTTTTAGTTTGTCAAATGAGAAAAGATCATCCAAAAGAGCAGAATTATCATAATTTATAGTTGGCAAGACACCAAGACCACTATTATTAAAATTTAATTTCAAAAAAAACTTATCCATTCATCAGTAGAAATCTGACTCTCTGAAGTTGCTTAACATACACTATTTATCACAATTATCCAACAGTCTCTTGACAATCTTGTAGTTTGCAACTGTTTACTTATATTAGTCCAATTTTTTTTCTTCTTAGCTTGACATAGCAAATGAAATCTAATTTTATAATTAATATATTTAACCAATTTCTCTCATTCGAGTGAAACATGCTAAACTCCCACAATGTCTTATTTTTCTCTTTTTTCACAATTTTACAGTCTATATTAAACCATCCAAAACCAACTCTGCTCTTATCCCAAATTTTATCACTAATCCACATTATCTAGTAGATTTCTAAATTAAAGTAATGATTAATTAATTAATTAATGTCAAGAAAAAGTGAAGATATCACAAGATTATAGGAAGAACTGATTATTGGGAACTCTCGCTTTCTCATATAACTTTTGTGTTTATTTCTTTAGTCATCATATCTTTTCTCTCACTATTGTAATCTTGCTATGCAATGTTTGTTTGTTTTATGATTGTGTATATACATACTAAATTTCAATAAATTCTGTTAAGTACATTTCATTTATTTTTCAAAAAATAATTTTTGGACTCTTGACATCAATATAACCTATAGCTTATTACATTGCGACTTATCACCACTATAGATATGTATTTCTAAACACTATTTTGGTTATAATTTCTTTATAAATAATTTCATATTCTATTATGATATATAGTGTACAGTGAACTCTTGTCAATCCAAACTAATTATTTTACAGGGTAAGCACCCTGTAAAATATTATGGAAAAATTTGTATTTGCAAGGTTATATATAAGAAAAAGGAAGTCAAAATGGACTACATAAAAATATAGATATTTAAAGTTTTTAAATTGTATTTGACACTCATGTTTATGTTAAAATGTATAATACATATTACTTTTACAAATTTTTAATGTTTTCAAGAAATAATTTTTGATTTGTTTTTGACTATAAAACTTAGCAGAAGTGTGCACTGTATACAGTATATTTATTTTCTTTTTATATTATTTATTTTGATAAATACACTGTATATTTATCAAAATAAAGAATATGCTTGAAAAATTAACTTAACTGAATAAGAATTTAATATATATCAGATATTCATGCAAAGTACTTATTGATTGCAGGATATAATAGAATAATATGGAACATAGAAGAAACAAAAGAAAACCTCTTACACCAAATCATTCCTTTAATTTGAAACTTAAACGTAGAAATAATGAACGGTAAATATATGTTATTTTATAAATCTTAATCTTTTTTCAACAAAGTTAAGTTTCCATCTTCTATAAAAAAAACCATAGAAACCAATAAAAATTTCTATTGATTTTTTTCTATAACAATATTTAAAACTAATAGAATTTTTTATTGTTATTCTAGGGAAATAAGTTATTTAAACCAATAGATACCAATAAAATTCCTGAGATCAAAGAATTAGTATAGCTCAACTATAGTTTTAATTATGGTATAAGGAAATTGTAAAATGAAAATTTTTCACATGCCACATGTACTATATGTGCCATCATAATTGGATGCTATTAATTTTCCATGTGACAAAACACACATGTATATTTTATTTTTTGGAAAAAAATACCTTTAAATTTTTTAATAACCGGTTACTGTACTCTTTTGCTAATATACTATTATTTGTCATTGTTCAGATTGGTAGAATTAATTTATAATTAAGAAAAGAAAGTCAGAAAGGTTACACATAAATAAGTGTATATACAGGGTAGTGCACATTATTTCTACCAATTTCAAATGACAAGTAAAAGACAGTGAAAAATTGTAGAAATTTTATTTGGCCATTAAATGAAAGACCACACATATACATTTAGTATCACTTATAGTATACAGTACAGGTATCTCTTGCTTAATATGGGATTTGATTAATGCTGCAAAAGTAATTTCGACGATCCCTTTATATACACGGCAGAAGTTTGAATTAATCTATCTTTAAATTTACCATGCAAAAATATACAAGCAGTGAGAAATGTTTTCTAATCAATAGAAAGTCATCATTCCTCCCAAGTAGTCATGCTGCCAGAGCCTTAGAGCCAGTTTATTACTCATAGTCATGCTTGTAGCTGTTCTACTATATTGACAAGTTATGTTCTTTGTAAACTTTACAGTCCATCAATCATGTTGAAAAATAACAGAAATTCCACAACTGGGTCATTAAATCAAAAAAAGAAGAGGAAAGTAATTACATTAGATACAAAACTTGAAATAATTAAAAGATTTAAATGTGTCAAAAGTAAAAGTAAAATTGCAAGTGAATTTGGTTTTAATGAGTCTACAATACGGACTATTTTATCCAAATCTGATGAGTATAGCAAGCAAGGTAAAGTTGCATCTACATCTGCAANCTTCTGTTCGCCGGATGTGTGAATCCGCGCCGCCGATAGTTCTCCTTTAATTTTAGTTCATTTATTTGACTTTGTATATTTGCTAGAGTTGCTTCTAAATTAGTTCCGCGTTCGTCCTCGGGACTATTTATCGCTCCGACTATCCCTCGTGCTTTTCTGGTTAACTGCTCTATTGTCTCCTCGCTGATTGCAATTTTGACTGCATTATCAAATGTGTCCGGTTCTCGGGACATTACCCTCCGTTTAATCTTGTCATTTAGCCCGCTCTGAATTGGACAAGTAATCTCTCGTCACGTTCCTTGGCTTGGCATTTTTTTATTACTGCGGTTTCCCGAGCGTCTACTCCTGTTTGTTCTATTATGGTTTCTGCCACTAAGCTCTGTAGTCTGACTGTACATCCTCATCGTGCCCCTTTGTGCAGGTATAAAATTTTTGTAGGCGAATTTCGTGTTATAAACTAAAATTTTTCCAAAATTTTAATTGAACTTTGAATGCAACTTTATTGAGATGGAATGAGTTATAAAAAATTAAAAGAGATAAGGGAAATATAAAATCTGGTTAACCCTTGATTCCCACGAGTCAGGTTCCTTGTTGAGATGAGTACATCTCTGTGTCACGATTGTGTCACCCATCACCTTATTGGTCCAAGGAGTTTGTCATCCCTGACGAAATCAGGGAAAGGCCCAAAAAAGAGGACTTCGTATAAAAAGGACAGACATGATGAGTAACGGTGTGGAAGTTATTATTTGATTGTGTGCCGTGCCGAGATTTTCTACAAGAGACTGTTCCTGTTCATCAACCAACACCTCCTCCTCACCTACTGAACTCAAAGATTTCAACAATTCACCTACTTAACTTCGAACTGTGGGACTTTATTGCAGTTATTTGATCAACAGTATAATATAACATATTTATCCTGCTCGCGCACTATTGTACGCTCTCTGTCTCCACGTAAACCAATCGCAAACTCGATTGTAACTAGGAATTGAACTAGAATGAACGCGATTCACGTAGCTTATTATTAACAGATATTAACCTTGTAACCTTAAAATGTATAACTGACGTAGATTTAATATAAATAAATGGTTGTTTATGTTTAAAGCAACTTTGAGTGCAGTTTCTTCCATTCTTCTCTCCGTTCACTCCATTCTGGGTCCAAACCTCGTACGTCACCACTCACGCAAACTTGTGGTGTCTGTATCAACCTAAGGATACAGTGGTGTCATCCTGATGTGGTATCAAAGAGATACCGACCCAATGGTCACACTTGTAAATCATTTTTAATAAAACTTTCTTCCATATACAGTGGAACCCTGTTAACGAATGTAATCTGTTCCACGAGTCCATTCATTAACCGAAGCAATTTTTCCCATAGAAATTAATGCAAATACAATTAATCCGTTCTAGCCATCAGTATTTTTGTAATTTTATTTGTAAAATGGGTTTTCTTTGATGAAAATATAAGAAAACATAGTATCTATCATTACAGCAACAAATATGTAAACTTTATTTAATAAAGTAGCACTGTACATACCTTTGTTTCTACAGAGCTTAATGCTTGGAAGAGGAATCCCCCTCCATAAAAATATCGGGTAGCACTGCATCGGGAGTTTCTTCGAGTCGAGGTCTCTTTTGATAAGGAACAAGAAAGTGGTCTAAAGTTGATTGTCTTACTCTCTTAATCAAAATTTTTCTAAAATGCGCTAGCACAGTGTCGTTCATTAAATTAATGACCCTATTAGCCACAACTTTGTTAGGATGGTGCTTCTCGATAAATTCCTGCACATCATTCCATTTTCTGCAAATTTCCTTGATCTCAGCACTGGTGATTTCTTCCCTAGCCTCTTCCTCTGACGAATGCTCTTCTTGTAAGACTTTCATCTGTTCTTCCTGCATGGCAACCAGCTCTTCTGTCGTTAGTTCATTTTGATGGTCTTTCAGCAACTCCTCCACGTCTGCATCATCTACCTCTACTCTCAAACTCTTGCCAATGGACACGATTTCATGCACTACATCAGGAGAGCTCTCTTCTTCAAATTCCTGAAAGTTTCGCTCTGGGACACAAGTTGGCCAAAGTTTCCTCCAGGCCGATTGCAAAGTGCGGTGAGAGACCTCACTCCAGGCTTTGTCAATAAGGTTGATACAATGCAGGATGTTAAAATGCTCCTTCCAAAAAGCTCTAAGAGTTAAGTCGGTATCATTGGTAACCTGAAAACACATGGTAAACAGTGCCTTGGTATACAGCTTTTTAAAATTGGAAATCACTTGCTGATCCATTGGTTGCAGTAATGGAGTTGTGTTGGGTGGAAGGAATTTGACCTTGATGAAGTCATGTTCACTATCCAAGTCGTCCTCCAAATTTGGTGGATGTGCTGGAGCATTATCCATTAAGAGAAGACATCTAAGAGGAAGATCCATTTCCTGAAGATAATTTTTAACAGTAGGAGCAAACACTTCTGTGAGCCAATCCATGAATAAAGTCCGAGTTACCCATGCCTTACTATTTGCCTTCCATTGTACAGGCAGTTTGGACTTTATCACATTTTTGCTCTTAAAGGCACGGGGATTTTCAGCGTTGTAGACTAAAAGTGGCTTGATTTTGAGGTCACCACTTGCATTAGCGCAAAATAAAAGAGTGAGTCTGTCCTTCATGGGCTTGTGCCCGGGAAGTGCTTTCTCTTCTTGGGTTATGTACGTTCGTCTAGGCATTCTTTTCCAAAAAAGACCGGTCTCATCGCAATTAAACACTTGATTCCAGACGTATCCTTCACTTTTTACAAACTCTGCGAATTCATCTACAAATGCTTTTGCTGCTTTTTCATCTGAACTTGAAGCCTCCCCGTGTCTTATGACACTGTGAATGCCAGTTCGTCGACGAAACCTATCAAACCACCCTCGGCTCGCTTTAAAGTCCTGCCTGTCTGCACTTGTACTGGGTCAACAAGTCATTGTATAAATTTTTAGCCTTTTCACAAATTATAGCTTCACTAACACTATCTCCAGCAAGTTGCTTTTCATTGATCCATATTAGCAACAGTTTTTCAACTTCATCTAAAACTTTAGATCTTTGTTTCGATATCACATTCACTCCTTTAGTCACTTTGGCAGCCTTAAATGCCTTTTTGTTTTTAATAATTGTAGAGATAGTCGATTTTGCCACATTATATTCTTTAGCAATGTCAGAAACACGAATGCCATTCTCGTATTTTGCAATAATTTCTTTCTTTAATGTTACACTAAAACGTTTTCTATTTTCACTGTCACTTTTTTCTTTCTTTGGTGCCATATTGATTAAATATACAGTATAAATAACAAAACTAAAAAATAAAGTTTAGCACACTCAAAAAAGCAATGCTTACCTTGCACACACCTAAGAGCCGTTCTGGAACCTCAGAACCAGCCGTTCTGAGTTCCAGAACGGCTGGAAACTATTGGGTTGATGCAAAAGTTCGTCCCGTTTTTAGCACCAGCTGGCTAAAAATGCAACACTGAAGTGTTATTTCTTTCACATGTGTAAAATTTCAATGTTGTTTGACAAAAGGGATCTCAGCTAGTATTTGAGAATAAAGTTGTGTTACTTAGTTGTGTTTTTAAAATTTTGTTAAGCATTACAAATGGCAGAAAATAAGGAGCATTTTCGACATATTATACTTTTTTATTTCTGAAAAGGCAAGAATGCTTCACAGACACAAAAAAAGATAAGTTCTGTGTATGGTGAGGGAGCCATTGATGATTCCACGTGCCGTAAGTGGTTCAGAAAGTTTTGTGAAAGCAAGCTTACAAATTTGACACAAAAAGCCGTTTAGTTCATTATCCAGGACAAAATTTTTGCAAAATAAAAGTTTGTTAACTGATTTGGTCATTAACCAGGACGTTTGTTAACCGGGGTTCCACTGTATCTGGAAAAGCCACCACCTCTAATTTTATTAAACAAACTAAGAATTTCTAAACAGACCATTCTGTATAGTGATTGAATAAATTCGTTTTTCACTCTGTCTGTACCAGGAGATGAACCCTTTTTTAATCTTTGAATTGCCACTTTTAGTTTGTCAAATGAGAAAAGATCATCCAAAAGAGCAGAATTATCATAATTTATAGTTGGCAAGACACCAAGACCACTATTATTAAAATTTAATTTCAAAAAAAACTTATCCATTCATCAGTAGAAATCTGACTCTCTGAAGTTGCTTAACATACACTATTTATCACAATTATCCAACAGTCTCTTGACAATCTTGTAGTTTGCAACTGTTTACTTATATTAGTCCAATTTTTTTTCTTCTTAGCTTGACATAGCAAATGAAATCTAATTTTATAATTAATATATTTAACCAATTTCTCTCATTCGAGTGAAACATGCTAAACTCCCACAATGTCTTATTTTTCTCTTTTTTTACAATTTTACAGTCTATATTAAACCATCCAAAACCAACTCTGCTCTTATCCCAAATTTTATCACTAATCCACATTATCTAGTAGATTTCTAAATTAAAGTAATGATTAATTAATTAATTAATGTCAAGAAAAAGTGAAGATATCACAAGATTATAGGAAGAACTGATTATTGGGAACTCTCGCTTTCTCATATAACTTTTGTGTTTATTTCTTTAGTCATCATATCTTTTCTCTCACTATTGTAATCTTGCTATGCAATGTTTGTTTGTTTTATGATTGTGTATATACATACTAAATTTCAATAAATTCTGTTAAGTACATTTCATTTATTTTTCAAAAAATAATTTTTGGACTCTTGACATCAATATAACCTATAGCTTATTACATTGCGACTTATCACCACTATAGATATGTATTTCTAAACACTATTTTGGTTATAATTTCTTTATAAATAATTTCATATTCTATTATGATATATAGTGTACAGTGAACTCTTGTCAATCCAAACTAATTATTTTACAGGGTAAGCACCCTGTAAAATATTATGGAAAAATTTGTATTTGCAAGGTTATATATAAGAAAAAGGAAGTCAAAATGGACTACATAAAAATATAGATATTTAAAGTTTTTAAATTGTATTTGACACTCATGTTTATGTTAAAATGTATAATACATATTACTTTTACAAATTTTTAATGTTTTCAAGAAATAATTTTTGATTTGTTTTTGACTATAAAACTTAGCAGAAGTGTGCACTGTATACAGTATATTTATTTTCTTTTTATATTATTTATTTTGATAAATACACTGTATATTTATCAAAATAAAGAATATGCTTGAAAAATTAACTTAACTGAATAAGAATTTAATATATATCAGATATTCATGCAAAGTACTTATTGATTGCAGGATATAATAGAATAATATGGAACATAGAAGAAACAAAAGAAAACCTCTTACACCAAATCATTCCTTTAATTTGAAACTTAAACGTAGAAATAATGAACGGTAAATATATGTTATTTTATAAATCTTAATCTTTTTTCAACAAAGTTAAGTTTCCATCTTCTATAAAAAAAACCATAGAAACCAATAAAAATTTCTATTGATTTTTTTCTATAACAATATTTAAAACTAATAGAATTTTTTATTGTTATTCTAGGGAAATAAGTTATTTAAACCAATAGATACCAATAAAATTCCTGAGATCAAAGAATTAGTATAGCTCAACTATAGTTTTAATTATGGTATAAGGAAATTGTAAAATGAAAATTTTTCACATGCCACATGTACTATATGTGCCATCATAATTGGATGCTATTAATTTTCCATGTGACAAAACACACATGTATATTTTATTTTTTGGAAAAAAATACCTTTAAATTTTTTAATAACCAGTTACTGTACTCTTTTGCTAATATACTATTATTTGTCATTGTTCAGATTGGTAGAATTAATTTATAATTAAGAAAAGAAAGTCAGAAAGGCTACACATAAATAAGTGTATATACAGGGTAGTGCACATTATTTCTACCAATTTCAAATGACAAGTAAAAGACAGTGAAAAATTGTAGAAATTTTATTTGGCCATTAAATGAAAGACCACACATATACATTTAGTATCACTTATAGTATACAGTACAGGTATCTCTTGCTTAATATGGGATTTGATTAATGCTGCAAAAGTAATTTCGACGATCCCTTTATATACACGGCAGAAGTTTGAATTAATCTATCTTTAAATTTACCATGCAAAAATATACAAGCAGTGAGAAATGTTTTCTAATCAATAGAAAGTCATCATTCCTCCCAAGTAGTCATGCTGCCAGAGCCTTAGAGCCAGTTTATTACTCATAGTCATGCTTGTAGCTGTTCTACTATATTGACAAGTTATGTTCTTTGTAAACTTTACAGTCCATCAATCATGTTGAAAAATAACAGAAATTCCACAACTGGGTCATTAAATCAAAAAAAGAAGAGGAAAGTAATTACATTAGATACAAAACTTGAAATAATTAAAAGATTTAAATGTGTCAAAAGTAAAAGTAAAATTGCAAGTGAATTTGGTTTTAATGAGTCTACAATACGGACTATTTTATCCAAATCTGATGAGTATAGCAAGCAAGGTAAAGTTGCATCTACATCTGCAAGTATGCAATGTACACGTAACCGAAGTGCTATAATGGTTGAAATGGAAGATCTGTTGATTATTTGGCTGGAAGACTGCAATCAAAAGAAAATTCCAATAAGTGGTTTTAATATCATGGCTAAAGCTCTAAGCCTGTTTTCAAGACTTAAAGAGACTAAATATAAAGAAGATAACTCAAAATTCACAGCTAGCAAAGGCTGGCTTGAAAATTTTAAATCTAGGGCTGGGCTAAAGAATATGAAGATAAGAGGTGAAGCTAAAAGTGTCAACAAAGATTCTGCATCTACATTTCTTGGTGAGCTACAGAAAATTATCAAAGAAAATGATTATGATTACTGCCAAATTTTCAATGTAGGTGAAACTGCCCTCTGCTGGAAAAAAATGCCATCTAGAACTTTTATAGCAGAAACAGATGTAGCACAGCCTGGCTACAAAGTATCAAAAGATTGCTTAACTGCTATGCTTGGAGGAAATGCTAATGGAGATTTTAAATTGAAGCCACTTATTGTCCATCAAACTCAGAACCCAAGGGCTTTAAAAGGATGTAACAAGAACTCTTTACCTGTAATTTGGCAGGTGAATCAGAAGGCTTGGGTTACCCAAAGCCTGTTCAAAGATTGGTTTAAGTCTTATTTTTGTCCAGCAGTTGAAGCTTATTGCAAGAGTAATAACTTAGCTTTCAAAGCTCTTTTGCTTTTAGATAAAGCACCTGGTCATCCAAATTATCTAAATGATCTGTGTGAGAATGTAAAAATTTTATTTTTTCCACCAAATACATCTCTACTACAACCTATGGACATGGGTGTCATTGCAACTTTCAAAGCCTATTTTTTTAAAAACACATTCTTAAAGGCAGTAGAAACAACAACAGGGGAAAATGCGATTACACTCCCAGAATTTTGGAAAAATTTTAATATCAAGCATGCAATTGAAAACATATGTGACTCATGGGAGCAAGTGTCTTCTAGCTGCATGAGAGCTGTTTGGAAAAAGCTTTTGCCAGAATGTGCTAATGACTTGCAATTTTTTCAAAATCCTGTGAACAGCACAATTGATGAAATCATTGCAATTTGTGAAGACCTTGGTTTTGGAGGTGTTAATGCAGAAGATGTTAAAGAATTATTTGATTCAAATTCAAAAGATTTGCATGATGATGGTCTTGAAATTGAACAATTATGTGCATATGAAGACAACAAACAAATAAAATCTGAAGATGTGGTTCCAAAGGAGATAACAATCAAAGAACTGGATGGAATATTTCACAGTTTAGAATTGCTTAAGCAGCAAGTAATGGATATGGATCCAGATGTTAACCGAAGTATGCATGTTTGCCAGGGTATAGAGAGTCAGTTTACTTGTTATCGTAAAATTTATTCTGATAAAAAAAAAATCTAATACTGTTCAAATGACTCTTGATAACTTTTTATCTAGTAACAGTAACTAATGTATGTAACTTATAAGCATTTATTAATCATTTAGTTTGCTTTCATGTCTTATTTTTCCTAAAATAGTACCACATTTTAGGAAAAATAAGAGGATTATTAGTACAGTAGTCAATCGTAGACAAATTCTAATTTTACCATTGATTGTAGTACCTTGGTACTCAAATTGTTTCAGAAGTCTCTTCGAGTAATGAACAAATTTTTTTATAAGGAATAATGTAAATTAGATTAATCCAATTCAGACCTGAGAGCACCCTTATAAAAGTATTTTAACTAGAATTTAACACAAATTTAACAAGAAGTTTAAAGCCTAGCATGCATAAATCATAAAAAAAGCAAAAAAAAATACACATATACACTAGAGTGGCAAAATACACCTATTGGGTTTGACTAGAAAGTTTTTGCATGTTTTTAACAGTTGTCTTTACTTAACTTAGATATGTGATTTAATTATAACAGTTCTGAAATTTAACACATTATTGCTAACTTGATATTGTATTCTATGCTTAGAAGTTTATTTTAAAACTTTTTGCTTTGCATTTTGTTTGCATAAAACCAAATTGAAATGTCTGCAGATAAATTGCATATCAGGCATATTATACTTTTTAAGTTTCATAAAGAATATAATGCTTTACAAACTGAAAAAATATTCATAGTGTTTATGGGGAAGAGGCTTCTAAACTTTGAATATGTCAAATGTGGTTTTGAAAGTTTCGTTTAGGAACTTTTGAACTAAAGGATATAAAACATATAGGGCACCCAAAATCTGTTGACAAAAAGAAATTAAAGAAAGAAATTATTAAAAATTGACAAATAACAACTCATGAACTTGCAATCATTCTTAATGTCATGATAACTACATGCTATGTAAAACTGGATTTAATTAAGTCCAATGCATGTAACCATACCAGAAATATCCAGCAAAAGTATATTTACTAAAAATAAAGAAAATAAATGTTTTGTGTGTCACTGACATGTATTATTAAAACACTTCATCCACTTGAAATTGTTGCATAACATGATGATTTTGACCGTATTTTTTGGCCTTCTTCAGGTTAAAAGTTCCGAGATCCGAAAAGCCGTTGTGCTTAAAGATTTAAAAGTATTAGAACATTTTGGAACATATCCAACTTTACATATAAAATTAATTATGCGCATGCATATCAAGCATTGCATAAACAAAAATATATTTAATAAAATATTATTTTACACCCACATGAAACGGTGCAAAACACCTTAGAGTTGTGGGGTCTTCCCCTTCATAAACAAACTTCCAAGCTGTAGAAATATTAATCGCATCCTTATTTGCATTTTTCACCGGATGCTCGCCCTCTGGTGTTTAAAAACAAAACTATTCTATCTGGGTCGTTTGATTCATTCTTGTGTATTATCAGTAGTAAAGATGAAAAGCGATAGAAAAAGCAACTCTTACTGTTTGTTCCAAATTGCAATTTCAAAGCCTTACGAGAGCCTGATATAAGTTTTCGTCTATTCCCACACGAAAAATGGAAAAAACAGATCGGTTATATTTATGAGCTCTGAATTCTGAAAGAATGGATTAGACTTAAGAATTGGCAGTTTCCCGATTGTCCAGCTTTACACAAACAAGTTATGCTGTCAATTTTAAAACATTTTGTTAAAGTTTAAAATGCCAGTAATTTTGTGTAGGATACGGGGCCGGATTTAAGCATTTCAAAGCCCTAAGCTGAACTCTGTAAGGCCTCTTACCAACCCTTCACAATTTTAGAAGTCAATCATAAAAAGAAAAGAATTAAATCAGACAATGACTGATTTAATATGGATATTGGAAGAAAAAGACATGAGGTTTCACTAGTCTTCTGTTTTATAACTAAGTTTAATTAAAGTTTTATAACTATTCCATTAGAAATCTTTTTTAAAATTGGTTTTATCAATTTTTTTAAAAAAGATCTTATGTCAATTCTTAGAAAAAAATTAATGAAATACTAAACAAAATAAACAGTACATTTTGTGTAGTATTTTTTGTAGTATTAAACAGAAGTATATTTTGTTGGTTTGTAAAAAAAATTCTATTACAAAATCTAACTTCAATTTTCTTTTTTGTACAAATGTTTGAGGTCACTTGAAAGTTGAGGCTTTTTACTTGTAAATCCGGCCCTGATGGGACAATGTCAAAGCTGATGTTTTTTAACACAAAGGGCACAAATATGTATAGAACAATCTCGCTCATTTGTTTTGATACCACATAATGACGTGTCCCGCTAACAATAATTGTTCTCCTTCTATAAAATTTCTTGATAAACAGCTACAGGCAGCATACAGTCGACCAAGGGGGTCGACTGTATGCTGCTAATAAATTGGAACGTATCTATAAGATAGATATGTTCCAATTTATTAGGAATCCGATTTCTTACAAGTCGGTCCAATCACAGCCCGACACGTGTCAAGTTTACGGACTACGGCTGATTGAAAGGTTTTCTTCCATAAAATTAATCGATTCTACACTAATCCGACTCAACATTTCCAAAATACGTATATTTTTTCGTAGTTTTATAGGAATCGTAATTATAGGGACCGTAATTATAGGGGGTCGACTGTATATCATCATATCAGACAGTAATATATGATTACTTTTACATTACTAGTTACAAGCAACCCAGATAAAGAAGCCATTTTGTAAAAATGCAGCGCCCTCTATAGTTCATGAAAAACGCAAATAGTTGATGCAGTAATTGCGTAACCCCGCTTTATATGTTTCCAGAGTTTCTAGTTTTGATGTGTGTTCCCGTCTGTGTGAAGTTTAATGACGAACGATAGTTAGAATAGATAGAATGAATGATAGTTGCTCATGCACGAACAACTCCAATAATTCTGTCTTTGGCAAGGTGGTGGTTGAATATAACCACCACTTTGATCTGATTTACAGAAAAATTGCTGCATATACAAACAAGAGAATTGCATATAACAGGCGTAGTACTATTTATGACATTCTGCACAACTGCAAAGACGACATAGACAAAAGATTTGCTCCGGGGATATATTCTGTCCCATTAAGGGACCTTGTATATATTGGTTCCACGATACGTTCTCTAGATAAGCGTATACGCAAACACAAATATGACATTGATCATAACAGATGCACCACTGCCCTATCTACTTATGCTTTGACCCTGGGCATAAGTGCCGACTTGCATAACGTGCAAATCATTAAACTATCACATAGAAGGGAACCCATATGAACTCTAGAAACTCTGGAAATATATAAAACGGGGTTACGCAATAACTGCATCAACTATAAGGATGCGATTAATACTTCTACAGCTTGAAAGTTTGTTTATGAAGGGGAAGACCCCCACAACTCTATTTAAGGTGTTTTCCACTGTTTCATGTGGGTGTAAAATAATATTTTTTAAAAATATATTTTTGTTTATGCAATGCTTGATATGCATGCGCATAATGAATTTTATATGCAAAGTTGGATATGTTCCAAAACGTTCTAAAACTTTTAAATCTTTAAGCATAATGGCTTTTCGAACCTCGGAATTTTTAACCTGAAGAAGGTCGAAAAATACAGTCGAAAACATTTGTTGTTTTTTCAATTAAATATTTTACTGGTCACTTAAAGGTTTTTGTGAGTCTATTATATATATTGGGCTAGTACCTGGTAACGAGTAACCTTTACACAAGGTGAATCAAGTATATTTTTGTCTGGTGAAAGTAGACAGCTCTATGGTTTCATTTTATTTTTAAATTAGTTACTCATGTTTATCACAGAAAACTTTTTACAGATGACAAAACTTAAAGTTAAAATGAAAATATTTGCTATTAACCAAAAATTTGATTTAGCAAGTTGTGATTGTTCAATTGAGTACTGAGGTACCGCTGTATTTGATTAACACAAGTTTGAAGTTTGATATATATGATAGCATTGAGGGATTAATTAATTGTGTTAATCAAGGGATAGCATTGATATGATAGCATTGAGGGATTAATTAATTGTGTTAATCAAGGGATACCTGTACTCAGTGGTGATATTCGAAATATTTAACAAAGGGTTCGCTAACAGAAACTTTTTCCTTAACCTAACCCCAAGCCCGAGATAACTCGGGCAAGTTACATAGCGTTTCATGAAACTCGGGCGTTTGGTCTCCCTAAAAGTTCTGTTTTTTTTTTTTTTGGCTTTATGGAATGTTTTTTAAGTCTCCAAATTTTTTCAAAAATTTTTTCCCGCGCGAAAAAATTTTATCGCGATTTTAATTTACCTTTAATGACGCACGATTCACACTTAATTGCTTTTTAATTGTTTTTTAATGGGAGTTTGATATCAAATTTCATTCATCGTTCTAAAGTTGTAGCGCACGGATTTTACTTCGGTAAAGTTATTTAAAGCTAGTTTCTGATGTCAAAAACGACCTCCGATAGTTTCTAAATTTTTTTAATTAATAGATTTTATTATATATAAGTTTAATTAAGTCGGGGGGGTCGGAAATCGCAATAAAAATTTTAATTTTTTAAAAATATATAAAAATATACGGCCAACTAGTATTCACCCTACTATAAACCTATCGCCTCCCGAGACTTCTATGAGAATGTTCCGGAAAATCGGACTCCAGCTGTGTTCAAGGTCATCCAGCTGTTTAAACAATGACTCATCAGCGTAAGATTTCACAGAAAGACGAGACAAAGGAAAATAAAATCTGAAGCTTTTTCTTCAAAATTAACGCATTTCTTTCGTTTTTTCAGTTTTAAGTATTTTTTATGTTTAATTACATTAATATCAAAAATTGCTAGAGTCCCAAGGAGTTAATTGCTTTCCCTATGACTTTTTCTCAAGAAAAAACTTTTTAAATCGTTTATTTTATCATTAGGTATTATTATAATAAGAGACAGATGTCATTGTTTCTCGAAATACAATATCTTTTTTATTTCGCTGTCGATAGCCGGACACGTGTTCCGCAGCCATCTTGTATTTTCTCGCGCGCGTGGGATTGTGGGATCCCTCGTATGACTGGATCTAGTTTCAAGAACTCTCTTGAGTCGATCGCGATTAAATCTCGTTTCAGTCGAGATTGAAACGGTCGATGGAGGTTATATGCGAACGGCGACAATTAGAATATGGCGAACGGGATATAAGGCTCTAGTTTAGTAGTGTTACAGAGTAGAATACGTATATTTTAATATATTTTTTAAAAAAAACAAAACCGCTGAGAAATGTTACGTGTGTTTAACAACGGGTTCGGAAAACTTTGAAAATGTTAACAACAGGTTCGGCCGAACCTGTGCGAACCTGCTGAATATCACCACTGCCTGTACTTATATATGAACATTCGTGCTACTTGAAAATAACATCTAAATGTCCTCTGCCAGCATGGCTGCATTCTTATAAGTTCACTGCAAAGCATCCATGACATGTGGCACCATGTCTTGTGGAATCCCACTTATTTCCTGAAAAATGGAAGCCTTCAACTTTTCAACTGTATGGAGATGATGGGTGAAGACTCTTACCTTCAGATATCCTCAAAAGAGGTAGTCCAGAAATGTTAAATCTGGGGAGCAGGATGGCTAGTACAAATCATCAAAGCAGGAGATAGCGATTGGCAAACAACTCTTGGAGTAGAGCCACATTTGTGCAAGCTGTGTTTGCTATTGCTCTGTCATGTTAGAATCAAATTGTGTTAGCCATGTTTCATGCTTGCAATTCAGGCATTAGGAAATTTTGCCATATTTCATTGTAGTGGTTTGCATTCACAGTTACTGGACATATAACACAATCTTAAAAATATAGGAGCCAATAATCCCACACATGCCTACTGTACACCACATCACAACTTTTGTGCAGCCAGAGGTTCCTTGTAAAGAATTCAAGGATTTTCACTTGCCCAGTATCTCCAGTTTTGTTTCTTTGACGAGCAAGAAATGTCTTGCAGTGATACAACAAAAGAAGAAAAATTAATACAAAAATATAATAATAATAATAAGTGAAAAAATAGCTGACATAAAAAAAATTTTAAACAGAAAACAATAAATGTATTGATTTGATAATTAATAAATATTTTTATAATGTACACAATTGCTTATGTCTCTATACATTTGTAAATTAATTCACTATATACATGAATGTCTAAACACAGAACCAAACCAATACCAGCAACTACATAGGCTGTTGTTTTTTCAACCTCTGATGGTCCATAAAGCAAAGACAAATGTAAACAACAAAATGAATTTATTACCAAAAGTTAGGTACAAACATGATTACTTTTCAACATAATCACAGTGAAGATTGAGGCATTTGTCATATCTGTGGAAGAGCTTTGCAATCCCCTCTTCATAGAATGTTGCTGCCAGTGACTTGAGTTGGGCCTTAATGTTGTTTTGAAAATTGTCATTAGTCTCAAGCCTCTATCTGCTTAGCCATGTTTTCAGTTCAGGAAAAAGATGGAAGTCTTCACATGTTAAAGATGTGAAGACTTCTACCTTTCAGACTTCCACCCAGCTTGGAACTTTTTAAACACCCAGCATATATCCCATGAAACCTGATTGATCTATCTCTAACCTAACCTGATTTAATGCTGAGCAACTTCCACCTCTTTCCTGAACAGAAAAAGTGGCTAGGAGGGCAGAGGTTTGAGACTAATGATGGTCTTCAAAACAACATTAAGGCCCATCTAAAGTCACTGATGGCAACATTCTATGAAGAGGGGATTAAAAAGTTCATCCACAGATATGACAAATGCCTCAATCTTCATGGTGATTATGTTGAAATGTAAAATGTTTATACCTAACTTATGGTAATAAATTCATTTTGTTATTTATACTTGTCTTTATTTTATGGACCATCAGAGGTTGAAAAAACTGCCCTCATATGTAATTAATATTGTTGCATTGTCCAAAATATAATTATATTTTGGACATTTCATTTGAAATAAATTGGAAAATATTAAGATGAAGAAGGCCCTAAAAATTTATGGAATTTTGAATATTTTTTTTAAAGTTCTTAAAAATATGATTAATAATCTATTATAGATATATATCAAAATTTTAACTTCTGCAAAGATCTCCAAAATTCAAAAGCACATTGTCCTAAAACCAATACATAAAAAAATATGATATAACTGATCCAAATAATTACAGATTAATTGCAATAGTGAATTCAGTTAGGAAGATTTTTTTCTATCATGCTATATATTAACTCAATGGATTGAGAGATATTATGCAGTTTCAAGGTTCATTTTATGCAAAAAGAGGACAGAATATAATACATTTATATTAACTGGAATAATTCAATTACTTCTAAGAGAAAAACATTGAAAATTATATACTTTGAAGACTTGTATAAAGCATTTGATTCAATTTGTCATGAGGTAGTTTGCAATGTATCCTGTAAAGAGAGTTTATACCAAAGATTTTTTAATTTACTAAAGAATTTATTTTTTGATATTGTATACCAAATTAAAAGAATTATATTTTTAACTGATGAAGTTGTATCAGTAGTGGGTCTTCTACAAACAGATTAAGTAAGAATGGTCCTTCAAGACTATCCTTATTTAATCTATTTGTTGATGACTTATCTGAAATACCATATTTACTCGCATATAAGACGAGGTTTTTATTCATTTTTCACTGCTTCCAAATCTAGGCCGTCCTATATGTGTGAGCGAAGTATTCTTTGTGTTTTTTCTATAATTTTTGTAAACTGTGTATTTGCATTTTTTACCAGATGCTCACCCTCTAGTGTTTAAAAACAAAAGTATTTTATCTGGGTCATTTGAATCGTTCTTGTGTATTGTCAGGAGTAAAGATGAATAGTTATAGGAAAAGCAAAGCTTTTGAATTGAATTCCAGATTGAAATTCCAAAATCACACAGGAGCACAATATAAGTTTTAATCCATTCCAACATGAAAACAGATGATTATTTAGAAATCAGAATTTGAAGAAACTCATAAGTGGATTCATAAGTGTTAAGAATTGGCAAAAAGGGTTCCCAATTGACCAGCTCTGCATGAACAAATTATGTTGTCAATTTTACAAGATTTTTCCTTAAAGTTTAAAATGCCAGTAATTTTTTGCAGGACAATGTGTGCATTTATGTGCATTTGGTATTTTATTTGTGATTAAATGAAATAAAATTAGAACTGTATTAATAAATCTAATTCTTTATTTTGATCTTTAAAGTCACATCTCCTCCTATATGCGAGATTGTCTTATATCTGAATAATATTCCTGTTCGAATGCCACAATAGTGCTGGTCTGATAGAAAGAAGGGATTGTTGCAGAAGAGGGTCAAAGTAATTCAACCAAAAGTAGTTGTTGACCTCCTGCTGGAAGAGATAGGATGGTCAATGACTACTCATTAATACTGGTCTACTATTACTATTTGAAAAGTGATCTGTCTTAGACAGGTTGTGATGGCCCCACATGTGATTGAAATTGCTAACCTTAACATCTGAAAGACTTCATATCACTTCTTTAAATAAATAAAAAAAATCTTGTAAAAATGCTAGATTAATTGCTTTTGTGTGATGATGATGTGTTTAAATTTTGACAACAGATTGTATAAACTACATGGGAAGTATATTCTCATAAATATTGTGTTTATAGAAAAATTATTGGGCTGCAATTTGAAAATATTGTAGTCCTATAAATTCCAACTGTCGTCTGTCTGTCTGACTGTTTGTCTGTCCTTAATCTCAAGAAAGTAGTTAGATAGATGATAGCCAAGATCAGATGTGGAAAGCTTAGGAGCAGGAAGCCCACATTATATGAACTTCCAGTTTGGAATGGAAGTCACATTACTTCAATTCAAAATTTTCCTTTGAATGGAGTTATAAAGATCAGTGGTTGCCAAAGTGAGATACTCAAAGTGATACTTGGTACACCAAGTTTCCCTAATATATGTATACAGTAAAACCTGTCTATGGTGACCATCCACGGTACCTTCAAAAAGTGGTCTTTTAGACAGGTGGTCGTCCAATACAGGTGGCCCTGTAATAACATATTTCCGTACGTATTTTGCGCATTTTTTAGCCATTTCTACTAAGCAAAACTCGAGGTGAGCAAAAATAAGAGAATTTTTTCAACGATAGGGCTATATTGGTATTGTATTTTATTTTAAACATTAATACAATACTCGCATTTTCTCGATTATAATGCATATTTTCTTTTTTCCGACTTAATTAATTCGACTCAGTTCTTTTCGTTTTTTCCTCATNAAATAAAGCCATTTATGTAAAAGTGTTTTTTAATATATATATATATTAAAAAAACACTTTTACATAAATGGCTTTATAATAGAATTGTGCCTAGGGCCTCAAAGGAGCATAATCTGCTACTGGTATTGATTGATGCATTAGAAATCAATCACTACACCTTTCTTATATAGCACTTGCAGCAGTCTGTCTGTCATAGATGCTGTGAGGGTTTTTAACAAAGATAATATCATACATTCCATCCCAAAATATCTATTGGATTTCTGTAAATCAATTACTTTCTATCTACATTTGACTTGCTGATTTACATGTAGATTTTCTATTGGCAAACAATTTAACAAAATAATAAACTAAATAGAATTCTTATAAAAAAGGATGTAATTTTAAAATATATATATTATACTCACTTAATTACTGCAACAATGATATAACATGAAATAAACCTGCTATATCATTACTGAAACAGGTAGCATATAGCACTTGCCTGCATGGACTTGAAAGTGTTACCCCATGAAAAGTCTATAAGTATTTAATTTTCCACACTTAATGACTCAGGTTTTTTCATTTCTGAATGGTGCTTTCTTAATTCTAACAAGCACCCTCCAGTAGCTGAGTGCATAAAACTATCTAACATTGGTAGTTAGTTAGTCATGGGTTTGAGCATGGCCTATGGGCTGACCATGTGAAGTTTTCTGGGTTTTCTTCATGTTAGTAACACTTAAATAGGGTCCAGCATAAAAGTCTTCCTAGGATACATCCACCCAACAAATTGCTAATGTGTCGTGTTGTCTAAACCAAATAAACCAAACTAATTCTAACGAGTGATTATTTATTGTGACATCATCACAATGTTCTCAATTCTTTTAATGGTGATCTTGCCTCTGTACATCATACTTTTCCTGTTAACAATAGATTCATGTCAGTCATCGATATCAGTGGTCTCCAAACTTTTTTGATTGCATACCCCTAAGACAAAAATAATATAAGTTGTACCCCTATAATATAATATATAATATAATATAATATAATATATTATATTATATTATATTATATATTATATTATAGGGGTACAACTTATATTATTTTTGTCTTAGGGGTATGCAATCAAAAAAGTTTGGAGACCACTGATATAGATGACTGACATGAATCTATTGTTAACAGGAAAAGTATGATGTACAGAGGCAAGATCACCATTAAAAGAATTGAGAACATTGTGATGATGTCACAATAAATAATCACTCGTTAGAATTAGTTTGGTTTATTTGGTTTAGACAACACGACACATTAGCAATTTGTTGGGTGGATGCATCCTAGGAAGACTTTTATGGGAAGCTGGACCCTATTTAAGTGTTACTAACATGAAGAAAACCCAGAAAACTTCACATGGTCAGCCCATAGGCCATGCTCAAACCCATGACTAACTAACTACCAATGTTAGATAGTTTTATGCACTCAGCTACTGGAGGGTGCTTGTTAGAATTAAGAAAGCACCATTCAGAAATGAAAAAACCTGAGTCATTAAGTGTGGAAAATTAAATACTTATAGACTTTTCATGGGGTAACACTTTCAAGTCCATGCAGGCAAGTGCTATATGCTACCTGTTTCAGTAATGATATAGCAGGTTTATTTCATGTTATATCATTGTTGCAGTAATTAAGTGAGTATAATATATATATTTTAAAATTACATCCTTTTTTATAAGAATTCTATTTAGTTTATTATTTTGTTAAATTGTTTGCCAATAGAAAATCTACATGTAAATCAGCAAGTCAAATGTAGATAGAAAGTAATTGATTTACAGAAATCCAATAGATATTTTGGGATGGAATGTATGATATTATCTTTGTTAAAAACCCTCACAGCATCTATGACAGACAGACTGCTGCAAGTGCTATATAAGAAAGGTGTAGTGATTGATTTCTAATGCATCAATCAATACCAGTAGCAGATTATGCTCCTTTGAGGCCCTAGGCACAATTCTATTATAAAGCCATTTATGTAAAAGTGTTTTTTTAATATATATATATATTAAAAAACACTTTTACATAAATGGCTTTATTTATATATATATAATAAACTTTATATTTTGTCTCAAACAGCCTAAAAAAATATATATATATACATTTTTAAAACTTTAAACATTCACTAAATTTTTAGAGGCATATTATCTTTTTTCTATGTAATTTTTTAGGCTGTTTGAGACAACAAGGCCCTAGTGCACCTATTAGTTAATCTGCCACTGATTAATATTATAAAGTGAATATTTTATTATTTTTATAGTAGTAACATTTAAAATAATAATGATGATAATATAATTAATAATTGCTAAAATCTTGACATTGCTGATTTATATAGATTGTATACCATATTCAGTTTTTATTACTTCAATGTTAAAAATAAAAATTTAATATTAATTTTAAATTATTATTTTTCTGGTTTAGACTTCGTCATCACTCTATAAATAAAGTAATTTGTGAACTTTGCAAGTTAATTCCAGGTGATTGTGAAAATGAAACAAAAGTAAGTATAATTATATAAGAAATTTTTTGTACTAAATGAAGGTCACAAAAATTTAATCAAATTATATCTCCTGTAGATGTTCATTGGACAGCAAGGTTTGATATTTTGATTTTATATGTTTTATTTTTGAAAAGGTTTTTTTGCAAAGGTATGTAGAAACAAAAATAGAAAATTTTCCCCTATGTAAACTTTTTAAGACAAAATTATCTTCTGGCAGAGATTTGTAAAAATTTAACAAACTTTTTTTAAATAGGTTTTTATAAAAATCATTTTCATCACTCAAGATCTATTAATTCTAGTTGACTTTTCAAAAGTTTATATGCTTTGAACTAGTTCAAATGTCAATGATAAAACATATCAGTGAAAACAAGCTATTTGGACTAGATAAATTAGCTTAAGGAACTATATTTGTCCTAAGTTAGAAGTGGTTTGTGGTTTAATTTGTAAACCAGTGGTGTTTCCAAATTATTTAGATAATCTGTTAAAAATAATAATATATTCATTTAAATAAAATTTAAAGCACAGTAGAAACACAACGACCCTAGCAACATATGCTTCGGAACAGGCGATAATGGCGGAGCTGCACGCGGCGAAAATCATTATAACCAACTCCAATCCACAACAACTAAAATGGCTAGAAGCCATGGAGATATTTAAGGTGAGAATAAATGGTACGTATATTAATTATAAGGAGGAAATGGCCCTATCTGTAGCATGGCAGATTTTGCTGGATAACAGTGTTTAAAGGGATGANTTTTATATTATATTATATTATATATTATATTATAGGGGTACAACTTATATTATTTTTGTCTTAGGGGTATGCAATCAAAAAAGTTTGGAGACCACTGATATAGATGACTGACATGAATCTATTGTTAACAGGAAAAGTATGATGTACAGAGGCAAGATCACCATTAAAAGAATTGAGAACATTGTGATGATGTCACAATAAATAATCACTCGTTAGAATTAGTTTGGTTTATTTGGTTTAGACAACACGACACATTAGCAATTTGTTGGGTGGATGTATCCTAGGAAGACTTTTATGCTGGACCCTATTTAAGTGTTACTAACATGAAGAAAACCCAGAAAACTTCACATGGTCAGCCCATAGGCCATGCTCAAACCCATGACTAACTAACTACTAATGTTAGATAGTTTTATGCACTCAGCTACTGGAGGGTGCTTGTTAGAATTAAGAAAGCACCATTCAGAAATGAAAAAACCTGAGTCATTAAGTGTGGAAAATTAAATACTTATAGACTTTTCATGGGGTAACACTTTCAAGTCCATGCAGGCAAGTGCTATATGCTACCTGTTTCAGTAATGATATAGCAGGTTTATTTCATGTTATATCATTGTTGCAGTAATTAAGTGAGTATAATATATATATTTTAAAATTACATCCTTTTTTATAAGAATTCTATTTAGTTTATTATTTTGTTAAATTGTTTGCCAATAGAAAATCTACATGTAAATCAGCAAGTCAAATGTAGATAGAAAGTAATTGATTTACAGAAATCCAATAGATATTTTGGGATGGAATGTATGATATTATCTTTGTTAAAAACCCTCACAGCATCTATGACAGACAGACTGCTGCAAGTGCTATATAAGAAAGGTGTAGTGATTGATTTCTAATGCATCAATCAATACCAGTAGCAGATTATGCTCCTTTGAGGCCCTAGGCACAATTCTATTATAAAGCCATTTATGTAAAAGTGTTTTTTTAATATATATATATATTAAAAAACACTTTTACATAAATGGCTTTATTTATATATATATAATAAACTTTATATTTTGTCTCAAACAGCCTAAAAAAATATATATATATACATTTTTAAAACTTTAAACATTCACTAAATTTTTAGAGGCATATTATCTTTTTTCTATGTAATTTTTTAGGCTGTTTGAGACAACAAGGCCCTAGTGCACCTATTAGTTAATCTGCCACTGATTAATATTATAAAGTGAATATTTTATTATTTTTATAGTAGTAACATTTAAAATAATAATGATGATAATATAATTAATAATTGCTAAAATCTTGACATTGCTGATTTATATAGATTGTATACCATATTCAGTTTTTATTACTTCAATGTTAAAAATAAAAATTTAATATTAATTTTAAATTATTATTTTTCTGGTTTAGACTTCGTCATCACTCTATAAATAAAGTAATTTGTGAACTTTGCAAGTTAATTCCAGGTGATTGTGAAAATGAAACAAAAGTAAGTATAATTATATAAGAAATTTTTTGTACTAAATGAAGGTCACAAAAATTTAATCAAATTATATCTCCTGTAGATGTTCATTGGACAGCAAGGTTTGATATTTTGATTTTATATGTTTTATTTTTGAAAAGGTTTTTTTGCAAAGGTATGTAGAAACAAAAATAGAAAATTTTCCCCTATGTAAACTTTTTAAGACAAAATTATCTTCTGGCAGAGATTTGTAAAAATTTAACAAACTTTTTTTAAATAGGTTTTTATAAAAATCATTTTCATCACTCAAGATCTATTAATTCTAGTTGACTTTTCAAAAGTTTATATGCTTTGAACTAGTTCAAATGTCAATGATAAAACATATCAGTGAAAACAAGCTATTTGGACTAGATAAATTAGCTTAAGGAACTATATTTGTCCTAAGTTAGAAGTGGTTTGTGGTTTAATTTGTAAACCAGTGGTGTTTCCAAATTATTTAGATAATCTGTTAAAAATAATAATATATTCATTTAAATAAAATTTAAAGCACAGTAGAAACACAACGACCCTAGCAACATATGCTTCGGAACAGGCGATAATGGCGGAGCTGCACGCGGCGAAAATCATTATAACCAACTCCAATCCACAACAACTAAAATGGCTAGAAGCCATGGAGATATTTAAGGTGAGAATAAATGGTACGTATATTAATTATAAGGAGGAAATGGCCCTATCTGTAGCATGGCAGATTTTGCTGGATAACAGTGTTTAAAGGGATGACTATGGAGCATGCGCAATACAATTACAGAATGATTTCACATGATAGTGTTCGGAAGAAATTCATATCAAATGTTTATTTGAACAGTAATGGCCTATTTGATAAAGCCTGAAGAAGCCTGAATTCCTGGGCGACAAAAACGTTCATGATTCTAAAATAGAAGCACTCTGGTTAAACGGTTTGAGGAGTATTTTATTTTAAACTAGCTTACCCGTCGCGCATTGCTGCGATCTCAGAAGAAAGGAAATTTAAGCAAACTCATTATGATAAAATTCAGTTTACATTTTATTATTTTTATTGAAACTTATTATTATTATCATTATTCATTTTCATCAGGAAAACATTTCAAAGTGTCGTTTCAATTCTATTTATTTATTGGGGTGTTTGTGGATACACGATATTTTTTGTTTTTCCGTCTGGTGTGTACACGAATAAATCGGAAGGTTTTTCGACGCGTGAGCTGACCACATACAGTTGTCCATGCGAGAAGCACGGATTCTCCAAATTTAGCCCACACACTCGCTGCGATTGTCAGAAGTGCGATATTCCCCATTTTTATATATATTTTTAAATCCTTTATAATTTTAATTATTTAATTGCTCCTTCCTCTCTTCCTTGGCATGTTGTGAAATTTCTGATAGTTGGATAATAAACCGTTTTATTGTAATTTGTCTTTTTAAATTATTAGATGATATTAAAATTTGGAAAAGGGGATCCCTAGATCGGTAAAATAGGCGAATTTCCTTCTACAACTTCGGTTGTTGTTCGGTATACAGTTAAAGTTTTAACAAAGTTCGAGCGAATACGTAATTAGCAAAAAAAAGTTGAAATAAAGTGATTAAACAAACATTATTACGAATATCGTAAATAACAGTTCACAAATGCATATATAGAAATATTTTTTGAAGGGGGAAATGGTCTTCACAATTTGAAATCAATCGAACACACTGTACTCGAATGCTCATGTAAACACGCGCCATCTATCGTAGGATAAATGTACTATGCCAAAAACTTTCGCGGGAGTGTATTAAAAAACTTTCCGAAGTTTTATGGCAATCGTACTATGCCACAAACCTTCGCCGGAGTATATTAAACAACTTTCCAAAGTTTCACGGCAATCGGATAAACGGTGTGGTAATGCATGAAGGACACACACACACACACACACATTCATTTTTATATATATAGATAAAATTCTTTAATCAACAGAGTGAATCAAATACAGTAAACTTCCGATTATCCAGGCTAATGGTAGGGAGAGGTGACACGGATAATCGAAAGACAGGATAATCCGAACTATAATTATTTAATACATCTATAACAGCCGTAAATGATCGGGCTATATTTTGGATAAATAATAATAAATTAGAAATGGATTTGGCACTAGAGTGAGGCATTAGGTGTCATCTCTTATATTAAAATTAATAAAATTTTACGGCTGTTGTAGATGTATTAGCTTAATGTATTGGGTTTTGCTGGTCGTGTATATTTATATATCAGGTCAGCCCAAAAGTTCATGCGTATTTTTATCTACAAAAAAAGCAACAAAAAATCTTAATTAAATTTTATTTCAATCTATAATGTATTCACCATTATTTTGTACAATTTCTTGCCATCTTGATGGTATCTTTTTAATCCCGTCTTTGTAAAATGATTTCGGTTTTGAATCAAAATATTCAGAAATAGCCTTTTTTACATTGTTCTCATCCTCAAAAGTTTTCCCTTTTAAAAAATTCTGCAAACTCCGAAAAAGATGATAATCACTGGGAGCAATATCTGGCAAATATGGTGGATGAGGTAAAATTTCCCAGTTGAAGCTTT
>NW_019384602.1:1080977-1110544 GCF_000671375.1 Centruroides sculpturatus | reverse complement strand
TGGATGAGGTAAAATTTCCCAGTTGAAGCTTTTGAGTTTCTCTACAGTTATTTTTGCAGCATGTGGTCTGGCATTGTCATGTTGCAAGAGAACCTGCTTTCTGTTCACTAATGACGGTCAATTTTTTTTCATTTAAACGCTCTAATTGATCACAATACATTTGAGCTGTAATTGTTTGATTAGGTTCTAACAGCTCAAAGTGAATTACACTTGACATATCCCACCAAACAGACAAAAGAATTTTTTTTGGATGCAACCCATCTTTTGCAGCCGGTTTTGGCTGCTTGTCGCGATCTGTCCATTGTCTTTTTCTTGTCACATTATTATAGAGGATCCATTTTTCGTCTCCAGTAACCAGCTGATCAAGAAAAGGTTCTAAAGTAATGCAGGATAAAAGAGACGTGCAAATGTTTACACATTGTTGTCGGTTAGCTATTGACAGTTCATGTGGTATCCATTTTCCTAGCTTTGAAACTTTTCCGATTTGTTGTAGATGTCTATGAACAGTTTCATGGGATGAATTTAAACGTTCTGCAATTTCATCAACTGTTAAAGATGGTTCTGCTTCAACTAGTGCAGAGAGAGCATCATCATCAAAGTCAACAGGTCTTCCAAAGTCATGGTTCTGCTTCAACTAGTGCAGAGAGAGCATCATCATCAAAGTCAACAGGTCTTCCAGTACGAGCCTTATCCTCCACACTAAAATCATTATTTCTAAATCTTTCAAACCACTTCTGCGCAGTCCTTACACTAATTACAGTTTGATTATGAACAGTATTTAATTTTTTGGCTGAATTTGTAGCATTCTCACCACTTAAAAATCTTCTTCTTCTTCTTCTTCTTGGTGCCATATCAGATTCCTGACGTCGGCGACACCTGGCGTAGGTTTGTAATCCGCCAAGGTGTAATGAAGTTGCAGAGATGGTTAATCTAGTATGTTGCGAATCCTTTTTCGTTTTTGAAGGCCAAACATATAAACAAAATAGAGGGGTCCCAATGGGAAGCCCAATTTCAGGGCTCCTATGCGAGCTTGTCGTTAGAAAACTAGAAAGAAAAATACTGAGTAGCTTTGAAAGAAATATTGTATACTACAAGAGATATGTAGATGATGTATTCATTTTATGGAAAAACAATCGAGCAATTGCTGAATTCGTAGATAGAGTTAACGATAACGAAGAAGGTCTTAGGTTGAAGCTAGAGCAAATAAGCTCTATGAAGGTACATTTCTTAGATATTAGTATCATATTTAGGAGAGGACGTATATCCACCAACGTATTCATTAAACCAACACATAGTCCACTATATATCCCTGCAAACTCTAATGACCCTTATAGGTATAAAATAGCAGCGTTTCGAGCATTGGTTAGGAGGGCCTTTATATACTGTGAAAGCGTTATAGACCGGGATGCAGAGTTAGAAAGAATTATGCAATTGGCAGGAACATTGGGTTACAAGAGGAATGTGATTAAGGGAATTATTAGAAAATTAGAGGATAATAAAGATATAAAAAAGGCACAAGGTCCTTCTAAATACACGAAATTTACATACAACAAACATTTAGGAGGAGTTATGAAGGAAATCACAAATATGAAGGGTGCAAAGATGGTCTTAAAAAGAGCCCCAAATTTATACAAAATACTTAGAAACGATAAAGGGGTAGTTAGAAAAGAAAATAAGGCGGGTGTGTACAAGATTCCCTACGAGAACCAGCTTTTAGGAATTAAGAAAGAATATGTAGGGGTTACAACTAGGAACCTAGGTTTAAGGATCAAAGAACACAAATATGATATCAGAAAAGGTTCTAATGCGACAGTTTTGGCCCAGATGGCGCAGGCAGAAGGTTCATTGATACATTGGGATAAAGCCGAAATCCTGAAACAGATACACTCGCCGGCATTGGCAAGAACGCTGAAAAGATAGAAATCTATAGAAGCAAACTTGAAGAAAAATGTATTAACGCAAGAGATGCGGAGGGTCTTCCTTCCGCTTGGAAGTTTGCGGTTAAAAGCTTAAAAAAAGCGCAGGAAATTTAGTATGAAATAATAAGCTCTATATAGTTAGGCAGACGATATTATTATTTAGTAATGATATTATGTTATTTATTTTGAATATTTGTATTATTTACAAGTATTATTTATTTTTATGTTATCGGTTTATTTGTATTTTTGAATATTTAAACGAGTAGTTCTATTTATGAAGTGTTCCATTTAGCCTGAGGATGATCCAATGAATGGATCGAAAACGTTTGTTTTAATTAAAAATAATCTCTCAGCGAAAAATAAGGTGTTGGATTACATATTTAACAAAATGAATTTATTACCAAAAGTTAGGTACAAACATGGTTACTGTTGGACATAATCACCATGAAGATTGAGGCATTTGTCATATCTGTGGACAAGCTTTGAAATCTCCTCTTCGTAGAATATTGCCACCAGTGACTTGAGATGGCCTTAACATTGTTTCGAAGATTGTCATTAGTCTCAAACCTCTGCCCTCTAGCTACTCTTTCTGTTTAGGAAAGAGGTGGAAGTCTCAGTGCTAAATTGGGGCTATATGCTGGGTGTTTAAAGGTGGTGAAGACTTCCACCTTTCAGATTTCTGTCCAGCTTGAAACTTTTTAATGTGTGAAGACTTCCACCTCTTTCCTGAGAGGTTTGAGACTAATGATGATCTTCAAAAGAACATTGTTAAGGATCATCTCAAGTGACTGGTGGCAACATTCTACGAAGAGAGGATTTCAAAGCCCATCCACAAATAGATAAATGCCTCCCTCAATTTTCATGGTGATTATGTCAAAAAGTAACCATGTTTGTACCTAACTTATGGTAATAAATTAATTTTGTTATTTATACTTGTCTTTTATGGACCATCAGAGGTTGAAAAAGAAACAGCGCTTGTATTTTAAGTTATTCTAAATTAAACTATTATATCAACAAACTTAACAATGCAAATAAAATACAAAATTTCAGGATATTGGTGGTGTAAACAATACATGAGAAATTCAAATTAATTGTAAGAATAAAGAAATATAAAATTTAATTTTTATTGTCTACTGATCGTAGAATGATGTTTTTTTTTAATTATTACTTTGAAAGCATATCAATTATTTCAGTTTTAACATTAGTTCAGACAAAATTCTAGATAAATGAATTTATAAAAAGATAATTTTGAAATTTTTTTCACCACTTCCGAATTCTTGATGAAAAATAAATTTTTAACAAATACAAGGAGTTCTCAAATTACACATGTTTGAAATATGCAAAATCAGTATATTATTGTTCAAAATTTTTCAACTGTTCTCTTGCTCCAACTCATCAGCAAGCCATGTGGAAAAGATCCACATGGTCCTCTGATGAGTTGACATGAAATTTTCCTTAATCAACTTTTATTCTTAATTTTCAGTGAGATTTCTATTTACAAACCAAAACTTAAACATAGAACTATTGAACTAAAGCTAAATTAAGTCTGATGACTATCTCTTTTTGTATATTTGAATCAGCTCTTTATTGCCAACTATTCATTCTTTCTTCATTTTTTTCAGTGATTACCTTGCTTTCATAATCAGCCTGTGTTTTTGAGAACCTCTTAAAAATTAATCTCTTTTCAGAAAAACCTTTGTTATTTGCTGTCAGTTTTAGCTTATCCAAACTTTCATTTTATTCATATTACATGTTATATATTGAATCTATTTCTTAGTATAGCATTCTGCATCATTCATATATGCATAGTTATATCCACACAAACAAAATGTAAATATGGTATTTACTGTTAGTTTAATAGAAAAATTTTGTTCAAATCACACAAAATCTAAACTACACATGACTGACTTAGAACACAATCTGCATGTAATTTGAGGACCCATATATACAACTTTTAGAAATAGTCATTTATAATAAATAATAAAAATTAATTAGAAAATTAGAAACCTCACTATCATGAATTTCTTTAATGAATATAAATACACTCTTTGAAAAAAAATTAACACACCCCAAAAAATAATCCAATTTCAATGAAATGTCATATTCAAATTCTTTTTGATCAAATATGCAAATGATAAAAAATTAACACTTCCATAATTCTGATTAAATGATCATTAGCTTTGTTAATTATAGTATCTTATAGCAAAGTAATAACTATTTGAGATTCCATGTCTGTGGTCATTGTGATAACTTAACACCACACCAATTGGTCTATACCGATCTAGAATACTAACAGAGTTCGAAAATAGACAGTTCAGTTCGGCCTGCAACACAGACTGCAGACTGAGATCATCGTAGATAGGATAACCATAATACAGAACTGATACAACACTGCTAGACAGAACCACCAACACGATACACGGAAGCGGCGAGCAGTCAGGATTACAAACCGGTGCAGTGGCCTCCAAATTAGGGTCAGTTATGTGAGAAAAAATCCTTCTTCTTGCTGTATTGTCATCTTCTCTTTCATGTGTCTCCTTCTTCTTGTTGTTGTCGTGTTGTCATCTTGATTGTTTGTTAGCACATTGTCTACTGGTTAATTTGCCTTCTGAATTTATGGTCTTCTGGTAGTTGGTTCATGTTGTCTACTGGCTGATGGTTGGCAGTTGGCTGAAATTTACATTAGTCCTCATGCCTAACAGAGAATAGGCCTTGTTAGTGAAGGACTATACTGTTTATGAATGTGACCATTGCCATGTACAGTTTCTTTTTGCTGCGTAAGTCACTTGGGTTTGGCAGCCAAAATAGTCCCTGCTGAATGCAATTTGCATAAAGAGGACTATGCTGATAATCATATTTTGGGCAATGGAATAGGACATGATATGCATCCCCTGTTGACATATTATCACAGTCACATTGTTCACTGTCCATTTTTTTTATTTTTTTTGAATTGGTGTAGATAATGTGGGAAGTCCCCATGCTCAGTTAAACTGGTCATCGGACTAAAAGAGGATGGAAGGACAAATTGACATATTGCTCAATATTGTATTGGAGTGAGGCAGCAATTAAATGATGCTGGCATGAATGGGTCTTGAATGGCAAAGCGCAGAGAAAAGCAGGCAGTGGATGGCCTATAGTGATGACAGAGAGGGAAGACAGAGTGATTGTTTGAGCAGTTGTAATAACATCAGAATTGTCACTATCAACTATCCAATGTGTGACCAATGTGTGAGCGATATGTTCAGACTTATAAAGAGATAGTTCAGACTTAAAAAGGACATACAAATTTTGTAAAGAATTATTTACGTGGAACAGAGAAACAACTGATTCTGCAAGGTGTCAAGTTACCTGCATTGAAACGGCAATGCCAGACTTTGATATCATTGTTCATATACAATCAAAGAAAGGAAAATATTTAAAATATAAAATGCAATAAAAGAAAATGACAAGAGACAAGATGACCATGGGTGTCTTAGTTTCTAGGTAATCTCAGTCAGAGTTGAAGGGATGGTATAGGATGGACCATCTCAGGCAGACTTTTCTTGCAACCCAAACTGGTCTCGATTTTCCAACCTGGAGACAGGTGAGAAACCAATCGGGGAGTGGGGAAGTGGAAGCCCAGCTAATTAGAAGAAGATTTTGGGACAAAAATTCTATAAAACCCAGGTGTTGAAGGACATGGGGTTCAGCTGTCATCATCATTACCTCAACTCTACAAGTGTCATCATTATAGTTCTGTGTGTGCCCCCTAGACCTTTGGACACCAACTCGCTGCTGCCCTGGGGCCACCCAATGGATGACATTTGATCAAGAATCTATGCATGTGGAAGAATTGGGACAGTAGAACAGTAGATAACTTTTTGTTTATCCTCAAGGACTCCTTTCTTATAAAATTAGACTCACTTCAACCATTAACTGGTGTGAATTACGATTAACTCTTGAATATCAAATGTTTTCGTAACCCCTTCTGGGTTCTTCCTCAGGCTTCTTTCAAATCCAAATCGGCTGATTTGGAATTGAAAGGAGGTTATGAAAATGTTCGATATTCGAGAGTTAATCATAATTCACACCAGTTAATGGTTGAAATAAGTCTAATTTTATATTTATCCGTGTGTGCAGTGCAGATATGACTCCTTTCTTACCCGTGTAAGAAACTTTTGTTTTAATAAACAGTTTTGTAAAGGCACTTTGTATTCTCTGCCTCCTATATCACCACCCACATACGTGAGATCTCCTAGGCCTATCTCTGTCAAGGGATAATGATTTCCCCCGGTTAGTCAGCATACTCACACCAGTGTCTGAGAAGTAGGATTTTAAGTCCCTGATAGCCACCAGCACGACTTACTCACAAATGCCAAAGTGGCCACTGGGACCATTGCTAGATGACTATACAAGTGGAATTTATGTTCATGATGCCCATTACACTGGCTGCCACTGACCTGTAAGAATCATCAAGAATAATTGCAGTGGTGCTGGCTCGATTAACACGGAACTGTTCTGATTAGGGTTGAATCATCTTTAGTAGCGAGTCCCACTTTGAACTGAGTTCCAATGGCTAGCATAGATATGTATGGAGACATTCTGGCCATCACCAGAATCTTACTTTTACTGTCAAACACTACATGGCTCAACAAGGAGTTATGGTATGGGGTACTATTTCTTGTAATAACCAAGACCCCCTTAGTGGTAGTCCATGGCAACCTCACAGCACAGCAATACATTGATGACATTCTGAGATCTGTTGTGATACCATTCCTTTTGCAGCACTCAGGGCATACTTTCCAACAAGACAATGCCTGACCATACACAGCATGTCTCTCACATGAATGTCTTCATGACCTTGCAATAACCTTTCTTGGCTAGTCAGATTGCCAGATCTCTTTCCGATTGAGACATTTTGAGCCTGATGGAGCATCACACATGACCATTTGGGAATATCAATGACTTAGCTCACCAATTTAACACTGTTTGGCAAGAAATCCTTCAGGATGCCATCTGTCAACATTATGAATCAGTGCCACTCTGGATAACAGCTTGTATTCAGACAAGAGGTGGTCCAATATCTTATTGACTTCCTCACTTTGTGTAGCTTTTTATCTGAAATGAATCATCCAACTGTTTCAAAATTGTTTCTGTGCATGTACAATAAACATACCAAATTTTGTTCTAGTTGGATAATTCCTTCTTGGTGTGTAAATTTTTTTGTCAAAGAGTGTATATTAAAAAGGATCTGTCATACCTGAAGTATTAAATTTTGGATTTAAAAATGGAATAACTAAATAATAATAATAAATTCCCACTGTTGTCCATCTGTCTATCCATCTATCCTTCATTAATCTCAAGAACAGAAATACAGTGGTGACTTGACTAAAGAGTTTAATTCATTCCGTGTCAGAACTCGTAACTCAAATTACTTGTATGTCAAATCAATTTTCCCCATTGAAATGAATTGAAATGCCATTAATCTATTCTGGACCCCTCAAAACATCACAATTTTTTGTGACATATTTTTAAATAAGAAAAATTTACTTACAAATAACAAATATTGTATAAAAACACAATAGAATGTACTGCAATAAACTGATTTTCAGATGTTGCAGATGAACTTCTGGTCTGGACTGGAAGTCACACGATTTCCATTCAAAATTGACATATTCTGTAGGCACAAAGATTTTTCACATGTTCTAAAGACACTTTTATTGACTTGAAACAATGGAAAACTTGTTTAATGAGTTCATGATGCAATAAAAAATTGGCATATATGTTCATCACATAACGTGACTGTTTGAAAGCACTTTTCAAACACAGGTAATCTAAGGGTAATCTGCATGAAAATATGTCAATTGCAACAAAATCTTGGAATTCTGATATATTAATGAGTTTATGATGATATGTTATATCAAATATGTCAAATATTAACATTAATTTTTCTGAAATATGTGTAGGAAAAACTCAAGCATAGAAACTTTCTTTGAATTCAGGAAATAGTGAGTACTGTATATCATTTTAGCAAAAGCTTTCAACCACAAATGTTGCTTAATTGCTTTGAGTGCAAGTATTTTTTCTTGGATTCTAGAAATTTGTATCATCAAGGAAACTCCTTCACAAATAGCAAAATTGTAATGAATGGTATTTAACTCTGTTATCAGAAATTGGCTACGGTTAGCATTTTTTAATTGATACTTATATATAAAGTGTATAGTTTTATTTCTACATCTATAATTGTCAAGATTATTTTGAAGTAGAATCTTTTGAAAAATCGAAAAACTTCATTATTTCTCAAATACTAATTTTGCTTTTTAATTCTTTTATCACATCAATAAATAGGAAGGTGGAGAGAATTTTTTGATTTGTTTCACTTAATCAAGATATTGAAATTTTATTTTTAATTATGTTTCAAATTTGTATTTTTATAATTTTTATCTTCAGGAAGAAAAAATTTCTTAACTTTTATAAAATTATTATAGGTATTAAGACTACAAAGAGTAAAGAGATATTGTTATTATTTAAATTCTACTATTAGAAAGTTTGCCAAGGAACTTAATAGTAATTTTAAAATAATTCATCTGAGATCTTCAAAAAATAGTAAGTTTAAATACTAAATTATAAATAGTTAATAAATTTTACTTTAAATCAATCAAAATTGCATTTGTCTTGTTAAAGGATAAAATGTATCAGTTTTTGTTAATTAATAAACATACCAAAACAACTAAATTAGTTTAACTGCTGAACATTTTTGATCTCTAAGTGCCTGTCTGAATGCCAAAGATGTGAAATCCCTTTCAAAGTTTTGGAAACTCTCATTGACAAATTCACCAAAGCTAAGGTCCATGTGATATTTGTGTATTTCAGACTGTAATTTGTTATGTTTCGCTATACCTGATTTGTATTTTATTTGATTTGATTTTATATTTTAATTTTTATTAGTAGATAATTACAAAATAAATTAGAAATTTAGAAAAATAAAGAAAAACTAATAATTTATTTGTTAGAGAATGAATCTATTTAGTTATATTTATTAGCATGTACAGTATATATTACTTCATGTATGTTTATTAATATAAGTAATTGAGATGTTTTTTGGAAAAAAGCACAAAATTGCTGTGTAGAACTTATCACACAGGAACACTACAGTGGGTGATCAGTTAACAAACATAATCTGTTCCAAGACCATGTTTGCTATCCAAGTTGTTCATTAACTGATTATCAATTTACCATAGATTTTTGTGGAAATTTGATTAATATGTTCTGGAGACCTCAAAAAATAAATAAAAAATTATATACTTTCTTACTATGTTTATTTACATGTAATAACAAACTAAAAACAATCTCTCCATTTTTTTCATAGATGGCACATGTTTCTCAGATGCAATTTTCATTACTCCTTTATCAGCTTGAATCTTTTTGATTATATGTTTCTTAGCTAAGATTGTATCTACTGTAGACCTGTTGAAGTCATCTGCCTACAATATCAAACATCTTCTGTCCACTCTCTATTTTGGCTATTATTTCTTGCTTAGTTTCTATAGTGAACACAGTTTTTGACACTCCTCTTTTAGGCTCCATATTATCAGTATTTTAAATAAAAAGTTCAGAAAAGCACTTACAAAAATTCAGAGAACAGAAATTAACTAGTGCAAAAAAGGTTATGTATACAACTGTGAAAGTCTCATTCCATAAACCATGAATAGATGCCATTAAAATATAGTTTTACAAATCTTAAATGCAGCGTCACTTCTTGTGTTTGTTCTGTCAGGTGTTCGATATCCAAACACGTGTTTGTTGTTTGAACATAAAAATCTTTTGCAAAAGTGTTTGTTGTCCAATTCGTTTGCAGTCTGTATTTAATAAATAAAATAAACTTTATTTTGTACAACAGAATGGATATGCATTTTGAGCTATTTTCTCCTGTTCAGTCCTTTTTTTGTACAATTGTTAATACTGTGTAATAAATTACATTAAAATTAATTATTGTTTATATTTTTTACATACGTTCAAAACTTAGAAAAAAATAAGGTTATCTGAAATGATATTTATCAATCAAATGTAAATATCATTTCAGGTAACCTTACTTTTTCTGAGTTTTAAACATATGTAAAAACTATAAATAATCGTTAATTTTAATGTAATCTATAATATTACACCGTATTAACAATTGTACAAAAAAAAAAAAAGGATTGAAGAGGAGAAAATAGCCCAAAATGCATATCTGCTCCATTGTACAAAACTAATAAGTTGTACAAAATAAAATCTATTTTTATTCATCAAATAGTGTTCCTATATGGTAAGTTCTGTTTAATGAGTTCATGATGCAATAAAAAATTGGCATATATGTTCATCACATAACGTGACTGTTTGAAAGCATTTTTCAAACACAGGTAATCTAAGGGTAATCTGCATGAAAATATGTCAATTGCAACAAAATCTTGGAATTCTGATATATTAATGAGTTTATGATGATATGTTATATCAAATATGTCAAATATTAACATTAATTTTTCTGAAATATGTGTAGGAAAAACTCAAGCATAGAAACTTTNAGATTGGTAAAAAAAAAAAAAAAAAAAAAAACAGGAAGCAATAAAGTATTAGTTGAGATGTTTGTTTTTGTTTTTATTTATTTATCTATTTGTATTTTGAAGTTTTGCATTTCTGTTCCTTTACAGTTAGTTATTTAAACATTTAGTTCAAATTCTTCTGTGGTGGTTCTGATATTGATCTATTAAAGAGGTTGAAAACCTTTGACAGTTAAACTAATTTTGGTGTGTTTATTAATTAATTGATGAATAAGCAAACATATTATTAAAATACTGTATACTCACTTAAAATAAATATTAATTAATATGAATTCCAAATTTCAGACAAATACTCCCTTAAAATATTTTGAAATTATAATATTTGAAGTATGCAATAAGTTGTATTAATTTTAATAATTGCCTAATTCACCAGACTGATTTTTTAATACTGTGATCATTATTCCTAAACTTGAAAACTCAATGATCATTATGAACAATAAAATGAACTTTTATAGAAGTAAAGATGATAATTTTTTTAGTGCCCACCAGTGACTGAGCAGATAAAACCACTTAACACTGGTTGGTCATCAGTTCACACCTCACCAACGAGCTTGCCACATGACATATTCTGGGTTTTCTTCACATTAATAACACCTAAATAAGAGCCACTTGCTCAAAGAAAGTCCTCCCAGGAGGCATCCCTCAACAGATCACCCATGTTGTTGCCATATACAAATAAACCAAACCATTTTTTTAGCATTTTATAGAACTAAATCATTGATGACCTTATTTTAACTTCTTGTATTTTCCTTATAGCTTAACAATAGAGATTTCAGTTTAGTTGAATCATCTGCAAAACTGTAAGTGAAGATTAGTACACAATTATGTAGGTTAATAAAAAAGTCTCTCCTACCCAATTATTGGGGAAACAATTACTATATCTTAAGTTGTGCAAATTCTGTACAACCACAGAACTTGCATGACTAACAACATTGCATCGTTTATCATAATATAGACATCCAGAATATATTATTGCAAGTTTTTGAATTTTGACCCATTGTTGATTAGCTTGCAATTATTTTGAGTGCAAAAAAGATATCTGCAAACATTGGTAATTTTGAGTGTTGTCTGTGTCTAATGATTGATAATTTTGAGAAGTGTGATAAAGCTTCAATGATAAGAACAAAGAAAAAATATATAAATGTAAAAAATACAAATAAAAGTACTTTGCCTTTATTGCTAAGGCTTCATCAGTTATATAATATAAGACAAAATAACAAAAAAAAATAATTTAATTTAATTTTAAAATTACAAAAACATGACAACTTAAATTTAACACACATAATTAAAATAATTAACATTCTTGTTGTTGTCGTGTTGTCATCTTGATTGTTTGTTAGCACATTGTCTACTGGTTAATTTGCCTTCTGAATTTATGGTCTTCTGGTAGTTGGTTCATGTTGTCTACTGGCTGATGGTTGGCAGTTGGCTGAAATTTACATTAGTCCTCATGCCTAACAGAGAATAGGCCTTGTTAGTGAAGGACTATACTGTNTAATTAACATACAGTTAATTATGAAGATTAGTTTTTCATAAAATATTAATTTTTGAAACATTTAAAAAATATAATCCCACACTGTACTTAAACATAAAGATGGTTTATTACAATTTATCACATGTGTAATGTTTTAATAAGATGAAGCTTATTATTTTTGAAAAATAATGTAATATATAATAAAAATAATATATAAATAATATAACAAAGCATTTAATTATTTTTAAGTTATTTCTCATTGTACTGTACATATCATGTTTAGAAAGCTTGTTCCAAGATACAGTTGCAATAAAAACTAAAATTAGTTATTTTGTCATTCTTTACAACTTCATAATTGACCTTGCCTTATTTCCATTAGACATTGATATAAGCAAAGACCCCTTTACATCAGGAGCTGGGTAATTATATCATTGTTTGGTACAGTCCTGACTTAGTGTAAGATCCACAATAGTATAAAATCCTATCTGTACTGTAATAATCAGCTGGAAAAGAGACTTGTTTACCTGTATAAAAAGTATGATCTAAAATTCATTTATTGTTTATTAAAAGCAAATATAGTAGAGTCTCGAAAATGCGGCCTAATGTGGACCGAAGGATGGCCGAGTTTGTGAAAATGCCAGGTTATCGGAAATGGGGTTAAAAAAAATATGTATTGTTTACTTGAGAATACAACAGAGAATAAACTGCCCAAATACCCTTAAACAAAGGAAAAGTACATCATTTGTGAAAACATAGAGCCTTTACTACATGAAAATGAAAATTAATGAATACACTGTGTACAGTAATTTACCTGATAAGACAGACCTCAGAAAAATACTTTATGAGGCATAAAGCTGTCTGTAATGAAAATGAATTAATTAAGGATTTTTTTTTGCCCTGCCAGGGTGTGGCTGAGTTATCTGGACTGCCGGGGTTATCGAGTGCCGAGTTTTCGAGAGACTACTGTAATGAATTTTACCCAAAAAAAACATTAAAACAGTGTTTTTCAAAGTTTTTTGGCCTGTCATATGGCTGTCAAGAGTGATAATATTGCATATTAATATTTCATGCTCCTTATACATTAAATACTTTAAATATTGCTTTTCTTGATTCCAATTGACTAATTCATGCACATTACAATGTTTTTTGGAATGCATTTTTTATTTTTATTTTTTGTTCAAAGTGATTTCAGAAAAATGTTTGTTGTTTGTTCTTCTTGTGTAAAGAAATATAGTTTTAAAGAATATTAATTAAAAAGTGTATTTGAATATGCTTGTTGTTATTGTTACATATATTTCTAAACCTTACAATTTAATAACTTATTTACTTTTTTAATGAACGTATATAATTATTATTATTTTTAGCATAATTTTAAAGATATTTATTTATTTAAATAATAGGAAATAGTAATAGAAAAGTTTTCAAGCAATATGGAAAATATAAGAAAGTTGGTGAAAGCTATTTTCCAAAAACTTCTGAAGATTGATGAAAATTAGAACTTTAAATCAAATAGTAATATAGAAGAAGAACCAAGTTCATTATCTAATTTAACAGTTCCTGTAAAAATTTTAAATTTTCAAAAAACATCAAGAAATCCATTTATGAAATAAGAAGAAACTATAAAATTAATTATAGAAATAAAATCTATTAAAGACCATTTCAAAGCATGGGAAGCATTATTGGATAAATAACATCAACATAAAGCCCGATTGGTATACATATAAAACTTCCAAACGATCGCCTGAATAACGGGCTATAATATGGCTACTTAAAATGATTAGAACCAAAGCAATTTGTCTTAAGAGGTAAGCCTAACGCTTACCTCTTAAGACAAATTGCTTTGGTTCTAATCATTTTAAGTAGCCATATTATAGCCCGTTATTCAGGCGATCGTTTGGAAGTTTTATATGCATTATTGGATTTTTTACCAAAAAAATGAAAGTAAAATATTTGCTAATGATTTAATTATCATAAAATCAATCAATCAACTTTTATTATATAAAGGATTAGTTTCCTGTTACTTTGGGGTAATGTAATATTTGTGTGATAATTATTAGTTATAACATCAGTTATACCATTACAACAGTTTCTTTTACATTTTCTAAGCATAAAAATTAAGGCTACATTAGCCTTATACAATCCAATTTGAGTTAGTATTTCATTTAACTATTGTATTTTAATTATAAATGGAAGTAACCTCTCTTGTTACTGTCGATTAGATTATTAGTAATAAAATGCATTTTTCTTCAATAAACTGCAAAAAAATGCATTTTATTTTCAACATTTAAGTTAGCCAAGGTTATGTATTGTTTACAATGCATAACCTGAAATCTAACTATTGACAATAGGATCCAAGTTTACAGGAAATTTTTTGCTCTGAAATAAACACTGTAATTGGTGATACTTCCTTCTGATTTATCCTATACATTTAATATCTAAAGTATGTATCTTCAGTCATAAACACCTAGTTGCTAGTGTTTTATTACTTATGTTTGAAGATATACACTGTATCAGTAAAATTTTCCAGTTAGCTTAAATTAGATTAGGGTTTATTAGGTTTAGTTGTCTGGTTAGGTTCATCCTAGGTTATGGTAGGTTAGTTTAGTTAGTGAATAAGTTAATGTTTAAAAAAAAGTGAATACATAAAAAAAATAATAAAAATAAATAAATAAAAATTTTGAGGTCTTGCTCGTTGGTCTGTTGTCTCATTTAGTTTGTCATTGTGTTTGTTTGCTTTTTGTACTGTCTGTCTAGCTGTTAAGTAGTATTAAAATTTGTGATCACGTTCAGTTTTATTAATATTAAAACTAGATATAAGCCTTCCTACTAACAGCCACTTGGCACTAACTTCTACACTTAGCTATTTGTAGCAGTACTCAATTATTGGTGTTTGCTACACTCAGGTTTTCTTTTAGACCCTTTGGGGGACTGCAGCCTTGCAGCCTAAAAACTGCATATCAACATCAAACATAGAGGTTACTGTAGCCTTATGTATGCTGTTCAAAAGGATCCTACCTTTCTCTACTGTCTATCTCCTCTCCCTCCTACTTTCCCTTACCCTCTCATACAAGAAAAACATTGGCTGAACACTTCATGTACAGCCAATGTCTTTCTTGTATGTATGTATCAGTAAAATGAAAAATCTGTACCCAGAGAAACATGCTATCATTATCTTTCACCAGCAACTAGGTAAACCTCAACATAAAATTTCTAGTCATTAAAACGAATGTATAGTGATAAAACACTGCTGTTTTTATCTTTTGCTTCAAAATAAAAAAGAGGTTCTTTTCATAATACTGATTAAAATGATCATCCAATAATAATATAGACTCCAGGAAATAGAGAACAAAACAGATTGTGCATGAAACTGTTCATAAAGATTAATAGCATAATCATTAAACTCATGACTTTCAATCACTTTGTTTTTCAACAAAGTTTCTGTATAATCTTAAAACAGAACTTGGACATATGATACCAAGCACTTCCATAGAACTGTCCTATGGTAACTTTCACTAATAATGCTTAAAAAATATGACCTTATTGCTGTGTACACTTGGGTTGCTCATACTTCTTGGTTAAATGTATATGCTCATATATTTTTTGGTTTGTGAAATCTTTGATTTGAAGATCTGTTAAAGAAATTGAAGCAACATCCAAAATTCTTAGTAATTCTCAATTTTTATACTTCATTTTATTCATTTACTTCATTACTTCATTATACTTCAACATCCAAAATTCTTAGTAATTCTCAATTTTTATACTTCATTTTATTATTTTACCAAATAAAAAAAAACAATGTACATAATATAAAATGAAACTCATATTAAAGAAATAAACAATGAATAAATGCTATTTTCAGAAACGAAAAAATTTGTTCATTTCTGAAAATAGCATTTATTCATTGTTTATTTTTTTAATACTGTACCAAGTATGGATGTACTCTCTGTTGAAATTCATATTAACATATAAACATATTACAGTACCAGCAGTATAAGTGCATGTCCTGTCTGTATTGTGATGCAAATTTTACAGATTTTTTTTCAATTTGGTAATAAGTGATTACAACATCACAGCAAATGGACAATTTCCTGTGGAACAACAATACAATTTAAAGGAACCTTCAGTACTCTTTAGGAATCCTTCTTGCCTGGATACATGCAGTGATACATTTGGGCATGTAAAAATTTGGTATTTATGGGTTAAGAGGACACCAGTTCAGTGGGGACCTAACCTAACCTAACCTATTCTAATAAATTACCATAATTATTACGAATCAAATTATTAGAATAGGTTAGGTTAGGTTAGAACGTGCGTCCCCACTGTTTCCTTTTGTTTGGTGGAATCAGAGATGAGCCGCCATGACAGTATACGTATCAGGACTTTAACCGGCAAATAGGCGATATCTATCATCCTAATTAATTTTTTTCATTTTTACAACCTTATTAGTAAATTTTCTTCTTTTTAGATTTAAATTTACTAGTCTATTGTTATTTTGATATTTTCATTCAAAATCGCGACTTTGATTGCTATTTCTGACTGGCGTCCTCTTAACCCATAAGTACCAAAAATTTTCCCACATGTTGCAACTGCTGCTCCAGATTCTTTACATTCATAAATGGCTGAAGCTGGTGTCTTATCCAATCCAACAAACACTTGATCAGTGACAACTCTGTAGGCCAAGGAAATGTGTCAACATGGTGGACAGATTTCTGAGAAAAACTGCTTATATGCAGCTGAACATTATCTTGCTGAAAAATGACTGCAGCCTTGCCTTGAAGGGCATGTAGGATTTCATGAATGCACCACTATGCACAATGCCCTTTTATATAATCTGCAGGTGACACTAGCGAGGTTGAGGCTGAAGTTTTAAATTCGAAAACATACACGTCGGATGTTCAGCGCCGCTTTCCTGTAAGCCTAGAAGTTTGACAATGGTGTTTGGAATGTCCAGCATGATTCCACTGACTATCCAAACACCATTGTCAAACTTCTAGGCTTACAGGAAGCTGCGCTGAACGTCTGACATACACGTTTTCGTGTTTAAAACTTTGGTTTCGACCTCGCTAACCAACACTCTTACTTGGGGTGATCAACTGTGAAGAGAGAGGGCTACCCAGAAACACCAGCAGTGGGGGCAGTGTCAGTAGCGTAGTGTAGAGGGGGCGGCAAAATTTCACAATAAATAATAATATCTTGTAAGAATTTGAACCATTTTATTTCATATTATCGACCATCTACGATTCGGAGCGATTGAAATGAGCACGGAATAGTGTTACCATCCGACTCGCCGTCCGGGGATATCGTTCGCTACCTGTCGATTTTTTTTTTGTACGATTCATTCGTACCCATATACACCTCCAATATCCAATAGGGCTGTCATGTAGATTACTTACGTTACTCCCGCCCAAGTATCCCTAGTCGTTAACTGTAACTGATTTAGTACATGCGTCAAGAACTTCTGTTCGAACAAACCTCACCTCCTGTCAGGGTCGGCGATTTTAAAAAGGTGGCAACACTAGCACGGAATTTTTCATTACTTATTCTGTGACGTAACTGAATTTTAGTGTTTTAAATTGAGATACCTAAATAAGGGGGTGGCGAAATTTTCCTCCGCCCCGGGCGGCTGACACCCACGCTATGCCACTGGGCAGTGTGCTTTTCTATCTAACAGTAAATGTGAGATAGAAGTGCTTGCCAATGGTCATCATGTTGTATTATCGTGTAACCGTGAACGAGTCAAAAAAAATGGCGGGATTAATCAACGAGAACGAACGTTTTTTTTTTTTTTATTGACCTGCGCACATTCGACTTGGATTTCTACACACAGAAAACAGGTGGCGCTTGACTTAAGCGCAGCTTATAATAATAAATATGATTAATCTTAACACTCCTCCTTAATTAATTAATTTAATCATATTACAGCGTAACTTTTCGAATATTACACGATTCAAAGATTTTGTTAGTATGTCAGCAAGCTGATCGACGCTTTTAATATGTTGCAATTCAACAGTCATGCCAATATGCTGGTGAATAAATTTTCTTTGAATCTCAATATGCTTTTTACCCTTTTATCTTTCGTTAGTGAACGTTTTTAAGCATGTGAATTGCCGACTGATTGTCGACAAGCAACAAAGTAGGTTCTTCATTCTTTAATAATTTTAGTTCAATCCCTATTCTTCGCACCCAGCAGATATCATCGATAGCTGAAACTGCTGCACGATACTCGGCTTCAGCGGTTGAGTTCGCCACGAGACGCTGCTTTCTTGAATACCATACAATTGGACCTCCTCTCATAATAAGAATTCCACTCGTAGAATGTAGACTATTGGCGTCTCCTCCGTAATCCGCATCTGTATAAGCTACAACTTCGGATCTCGGTTAAAAAATATTCCAAAATGTATAGTTCCTCTCAGATATTGAAAAATTCTTTTAATCATCATCCAGTGACTTGTCAAGGGACGATTACTGAATCTATTTAGGTAATTGACAGCGTAGCTTATATCTGGATGTGAGATTGTTGCTAAATAAAGCAAGCTTTCGATGGTTTTTCTAGTGGCTGGTCATTGATAAGGTTTTCAGAATTCGTTTTCATTCCTGGCTCCATCGGTGTATTCACGGCGTTCACTCGATCATACCTAAATCGTTTCAAGATCTTTTCTGTGTAATCAGGTTGACTCACAAAAATTCCTTCAGACGATACTTCGATCTTCATACGTAAGTATGTCATACATGATTGTAAAGTTCTTTTATAAGTAATTTCAAACTTGTCATTCAGTAACTTCGAAATCTTGAAAATATCTTCCTCGTTTTGGGCGGCAATGAACCCGTCGTCTACGACCAATACTATTATCACACTTCTGTCGTTGTTGTAATAAATGCACGGGTTATCGTCGGTATTAACAAATCCCATCGTAAGAAAAAAGTCAGAGATTTCGTCTTCCAATTTTTGGCGGCTTGCTTTAAACCGTACAGACTCTTTTCAAGCTTGCAAACCTTTTCTGTCCCATCAGAGAATCCTTCTGGCTGGTTCGTATCTATTTCTTCTTTGAGATTGGCGTGTAGGTAAGCTGTCTTAACATCAAAAACTGTTACTTTCATTTTACTGGATGCTGCGTGACTGAGCACGAGTCTGATAGATGCATGTCTGGCTACAGGACTGAAGGTATCTGAATAATCTATGCCCTGCCTTTGCTCGAATCCCCTTACAACAAGTCTAGCTTTCATCCTGCCGTCCTGTTTACGACGTAACACCCATCGGCATGTCAGAGGTCGCGCATATTTTGGAGGTTCCACCATGCTCCAAGTCTTCAATTTGATCAGGCTACCGTACTCGTGCCGCATAGCCTTATACCATCCTTTGTCCTTCAAGGCTTCCTTAACTGAAATATTCTCGGTTTCTCCTATCATGGCATTGTCGTGAATAAGTCCCATCTCATAATCGTTGAATCTGGTCGGTGCTTTTAGTTTTCGGCGATTTCGTAAACTTCGTTGAATCTCCTCTGGCGGTTCTGGTCCTTCATCAGTTTCTTCTGGAGTGATGTGTCGTGAATTATTCTGTGAACATTTATCATCTGAATCGTCTACGGTTTCGTTTTCAGTTTCGGACTCTTCTAACTTCTGTTCCCTTTTCCTTCATGTGGGTCTCGACTTCGGCAGTGCTTCCTTTAGTTTCAGACTTTTCATTGAAAATCACATTGTCAGTGCAGACGACCTCCTTCTCATCTGGCAAGTAGACTCTATAACAGGGTGAATCGAGATCATATCCGACGAAGATTCCTTTCATAGACTTTCTCTCCATCTTTCTCCTTTTATGATCTTCAATCAATATATAACACTCGCAGCCGAAACTTTTCAATTTCGAGATGTTTACCATACGTCCAAACCAAAGTTCGGCAGGACTTTTATCATCTATAGAGCTCTTTCCTGTTTGATTAATGGTGAACACAGCGTAGTTAATAGCTTCAGCCCAAAGATTTTCGCTTAAGTTCCTGGCATGTAAAACAGATCGAGCTGACTCCACTATGGTGCGCATCTCCCTCTCTATTCGTCCATTTTGCTGCGGTGTATACGTGTTTGTCCTAGTATGTAAAACTCCAAGCTCCTCCAATAACTCCCTAGTAGTCGAATTTTTTATTTCTGTCCCGTTGTCAGACCTTAGGCTCTTCACTTTTCTTCCAAATTGGTTTTCAACTAGTTTCATGTATTTACCCAATGCTGCAGGGGCTTCATCCTTGGTTCGTAAAAAATAAACAGTTCTAAAATGAGAAAAGTCATCCTTGAATAGGAGAAAATATCTTGCCTTTCCCAGAGATAAGGTGTCCATTTCACCTAAGTCAACGTGTATAAGATCCAATACTTCCTTCGCTACCTTGTTATTTCTTGGGTGAGAGATATGATGTTGTTTGCCGTAGACACAGCCAATACAAATGTTGTTGTCCCAGTCATCAATATATCTTATATTGTTTCTGTCCAAAATACTCTTGCAGTACTTCACATTCTGATGTGCCAGCCTTTCGTGCCAGACTTTGATTGAGTTGGCTATCATGCACATTCCTGTGACCTCTCTGCGGAACATCATTTGATATAATTCTTCATGTCGTTGTGCTACTACTATTTGCTCCTTTCTATCGGCCGTTTCGATAATTGATGTGTTTGCATTGGCAGTCTGAATAAACCCTTTATCCAACATTTGGGTAACCGAAAATAGATTGAATGATATATTAGGAACATATAAAACATCTTTCAGGGTTGCTGGATACCATTCACTTCCATTAAAAGCCTCGAGTTCGACGTCACCTACTCCGATCCCATTGATTTCTGTGTTGTTCCCAAGTATCACCTTCGTATACTCCTCCAGCGCTTTGTAGTTTGTCAGCCATTCTTTCCTGAAGGTCATGTGCTGTGTGGCAGCACTATCTTGATACCAGATATCCTGTCGATTTCGTCTTGAGTTCCTGTCATTTATTTTCGTTGATGTCAATCCTACAGTGACAAGAGCTCGTCGTTGTCTTTTGATCTTATCTCCTTTGTTTGATTCGTCTGACTTCTCATTTATACACTCCCTTGCGAAATAGCCCTTTTGATTGCAGTTGATACAATTATAAGTTTTCCTGCAATACTCCAAATATTTCTGACAAGGCTTATTCTTGCAATATTTCTTTATAAATGCCTTTTGTCCGCATTTGAAACATTCGACTCTTGAACTTTTCTGCTGACTTTTGTCCTTGTTACCTTGCGTTTTCTGCTTTGAAATGAGAGCATTCTGTGCGATTGATTCCTTCGTGTCATCTTCCTTCAATCTGTCTTCTTCCAGTCGAAGTCGTTCAATTAAAGTGTCAATGTTCTTGTCCGTTGAATTAGCATTATCCCATGACGTCCTGAAGTGATATAGTTTCGGTGGCGGTATTCCGAGCATTCTTGTCATAATCTAGCTTTCTTTAATTGTTTCTCCTTCAGCTTTTAAGTCTTCTGCATATTGTTGAACTGATAAGCAATTCTCCACTACAGATTTGCTTGAATCATACTTATAATTAAAAAAATTTTTTCTGTAACCCTTCAATTGTGAGATCGGACTTTTTACCATACAAGGTTTCTAATTTGTGTATCATACTATATGCAGAAGTGCAATTTGCACTTTTCTTTGCGATATTACTGCTCACATTTAAACCTATACAAGCTTGAGCGTCTAAATCCTTCTTAATCCACGCTGCGACATCTGCCGCATTATTCGCATCTTCAGGTTTAAGAATAATTCCGTTCGCAATGTCATACAAATCCTTCGATCTCAATGTAAGATTTAGTTTAAACTTCCATGAAACATAATTAATATTTCCCTGCGAATCTTCTGACAAAGTTTTTCCATTTGAGATTTTACGATATCCATATTGACAGACTAAATAATTTACTGACTTAATTAGTTTTGTATCTTATCTAAATACACTTACGGTGATGACGGGTAGCAATTTACGATCATTTACGAACACTGACGAAGTTGACCGACGATTGAAGCTCGTCAAAGATGGCGATTGCAGACGATGAAAGGAAGGTACTGACACGTGTCTCGACACAACTTGCTGTTCTCAATTTATGCCTTTTCCTTTCTCTTAGACGAATTCGACTGTCGAGATTCATTCACGAGTCCTGGGCCCATAACCTCTGTTGTATTATCGTGTAACCGTGAACGAATCAAGAAAAAATGGCGGGATTAATCAACGAGAACGAACGTTTTTATTGACCTGCGCATATCCGACTTGGATTTCTACACAAAGAAAACAGGTGGCGCTTGACTTAAGCGCAGCTTATAATAATAAATATGATTAATCTTAACACATCAATACATTAAAACAGTAGTTTTCCATTCCTAAACAGAACCACAATTGCTAAATATGATATGCCAGGTTCATAACAGTCTATGCTTCTCCATCACAACACCACAGCAAATTGAGCTGACAGTTTTGAGTTGCTCTAACAGCAGGATATGTAGTGGTCACCATGCGTGCAAATCTATCTCTGCTAGTTTCCTGCCGACGGTACAGGCAATAACAATGCAAGGATTTTCATTCTGGGAGGGGAGAAGTGGTGTGGACATTGTTTTAGTGGAGCAAACAAACTAATTTTTAAAATTTACCAATCAGTTTTTAGTATGACACAGAAATGGAGTAAAGTTCAGTGAGAACATATATTACTTGACTAACCAACAATTCATATTTAACTATTATAAAATGGCAAAAAGCTTAATTTTGAGGGTAAGGATGCGTTTTAAAAAATTATGCTAAATAACAAGTAAAATTGTCATTAAGTCCGACCCTAACTGGAGATACACACAAGCCCCATTATTTCCCATCCCCTCAACCTTTAATCATCAAAATTTAATAGCATCAATCCCCCTAATATACAAACCTCCCTGAAAAATTTTAGAAATTTTAGACAAAAAGCACAGGAGTTAATTAAGCTTCAGACAGGGTGAACAAAACTGTCCCCCCCACAAACACACAAAAATCTATACATACAGAAATTATCCCTGAATTTTTTTGCATTTCTCGATGTTTCAAGGTGTCCTGTGGCCTGGCTAAAAATGTAAAAACCTGGGAGATCATTTTTTGTCGGATCGCTATACTTTCTCTCTGATATAACAGCCAGGAAAGTAAAACTTGATTATATCATCATACTGTACAATGTTTCATTATCAAAAACATATATTTATCAAATACACTAGATATACAATTTTTTTTAAATTTTATTACTTTTTTTTATTAAATCATAATCTTAAAAATATTTATTTCCATTATGTTTCAATTACTGTTTAATTAAATTTAAATTTATTTTAAACTTTATTAATTTTATTTAAAAATTGTGTTTATTTATTTTGAACCAACAGCTACATAATTAAATAAGTACAGTCAGTATATATATATGAAAAAATGTAACTTTCAAACTTATTTATTTTGTAAATCTTACGATATTGATTTCTCTAACATGATTTAAATAGCACAAAAACATGAAACTAGTCTCCACCTGACATTTATCAGCATAAATTCAAAGGGCAGGACAAGGAGTGCAAGTACACTAGACTTTATTCTGATACAGTAGAGCATCGATTATCCGACTCAATTGGGGACTCAGGTTGGTCGGATAACCGAAAATAATGAAAAAAATACATTATTAGTATAGTATATTAGGATATCCCATGTAATTAGTATATTAGTACTGTATATCGCTATTAACCAACTTCGCGTTGAATTTTCATCGATGTTTAACAAATTTTTTAAAAATAATAATCGTCGCTATTGTATCATTAAAAATTATTTTTAAATTATTTTATTGCTCACAAAACAAACAACCACTCATAATTAGAAAATTAAGTCTCGTTTAAATACTGGCCTCCCTTCAATGGTCGAGCCGTGTTGCCAGCTAAAACACGCAAAAATTTAACAAAAATAATATTAACACCTTAAGTTCTCAGCAATTTTTGATATTAATGTAATTAAACATAAAAAATACTTAAAACTGAAAAAACCGAAAGAAATGCGTTGATTTTGAAGAAAAAGCTTCAAACTTTATTTTCCTTTGTCTCGCCTTTCTGCGAAATTTGACACCGATGAGTCATTGTTTACACAGCTGGATGACCTTGAACACAGCTGGAGTCGGATTTCCCGGGACATTCTCATAGAAGTCTCGGGAGGAGAAGGGTTTAAAGTAGAGTGAATACTAGCTGGCTGTATATTTTTAAATATTTTTCAAAAATTACGTTTTTTTATTGCGATTTCCGACCCCCCGACTTAATTAAACGTATATATAATAAAATATATTAATTTAAAAAATTTAAAAAACTATTGGAGGTCGTTTTTGACATCAGAAACTAGCTTTAAATAACTTTATCGAAGTAAAATCCGTGCACTACTACTTTAGAACGATGAATGAAATTTGATAAAAAAAACTCCCATTAAAAAACAATTAAGCCTTAATGCAAAGTATGCGGATTGTTCAAAATAAACAAAAATTTTACGAATTTGCTGATTTGCACTTTGCAAATTACAATACTGTTTATGTACGTGATGGAATGCATAACTTTAATTAAGCCTTAGCATAAAATAAGAGAGCCTTATCAAAGGCTCATTAAAATCGCGATAAAATTTTTTTGCGCGGGTAAAAATTTTTGAAAAAATTTGGAGACTTAAAAAACATTCCAAAAATTCAAAAAAAAACAAAAATTTTTTGGGGGGCCGAAAGGACCGAGTTTTATGTAAGGCTATGTAACATGCCCGAGTTAACTCAGGCGAAGAACTAAAGGGCAAGACATAGCCAAATATTGTAGCGCCACATCACTAGCGGACATTTGAAATTTGCCCACTAGAACGATCAGTTAACAGATGTGACGGTTAATCGGGGGTCGGATAATCGATGCTCTACTGTATAACTTTCTAGAAATCAAGAATAAAAAAATAAGATAAAGCATGAAAAAGTTTAGATATTTCATATTTTACACTACAGAATAGTTTGATTTTAATTTTCATATTTTTTATACTATGAAACTGTTTAAAGAAAGTTTGGGGAAAATACAAAGCTGGTCCAAGATCATAGAATACAAAGTATTTTACATATATTCAATCTTTTTAGTATGCCATAATGTACTAATAGACTTATACAGTAGTAGTATTATTTAATTTGAGTAATGCTAGAATTTAAAAAATGAAAAATTGAATTATCAACAAAGACTTGATCAAGAGAAAATTTAACATGTTTTCTCATTAGAAGTTTTTGAGAACATAAAAAATATATAAATTGATTAATTAATTAATTTAATACAAATATTAAAATCTTTCCAAGATACTTTGTAATTTCTATCAAATTTTTCCAATTACAATAAAAATGGTTTGTACTGTACATATTGTATATGAATAAAATGCTAAAGTATTTTGTACCATAAAATAAATGGCAGAAAACATTGGTGCATTATAAAATAGAAGTATGTCAGCAGAGGCGAATTAAGGTAGGTTGAGGCCCTGGGCTCAGAAGAAAATATTGGGCCCCTCAAAAAAAGAGAGACAGGAAAAATAAAAATACATTAACCATATTTTTAAATAAATAAAAAAATATTGTGCTATTAATATTTTATTTCCAATAAAATATATGAATATTTTATTGGAAATAATGCCGAAGGGCCTCCCTATACTTCGGCACCACGTGACCGAAGGGTCGACATCGCGTCGGCGAAGATCGCAATGACAAGTTTCGTCAGGACTAACACCACTGTGTCTTTACGGACAGACACAGAAACCGTTGTGTTCTCGCGCGAACGATCGCGTGTGTGAGCGAACGGATTTGGGATGGAGAGAGAGACCGCGCACCGGAAGTGACTTACTCAGAGACGGGCTAACGTAACAATTATTTAATTGGTAACTATAGGCCATACAGGATATAAAATAAATCGATTTGACATATGCTAGCTGTTAGAGATCTTTGCTACAATTGATATTAGATATAGATAATAGACATTAAAATAGATCTAAGATTTCGGTTACAGTTTCGCGGTTCTCGAGAGAGAGAGTTTACATAAGTTGCGCGTGGTTTAGTGAGTTGCTAGTAGGTCTTGACAACGAAGTTAGTCTAGTTAGGCAATCAAGTATTTCGGGTCGATGTTAATCCAGAGAATAGGGCACAACGCACTCGGAAAAAGATATGGAACTTGAGACTGATCTCTTCGAGGACGGGGCGACGACTGCATCACTTTGTTGTTCTGTTTTCAGGTTGTATTGTTGAAACGGAGATTTGAGGTCGAAAGGTGGTGAGAAAGCGTCATTAATAAGCCTGAGAACTTAACAGATGCTTAGCTCCCATGTAAAAGTTAACAGTTATTTATCAAGTTTATAGTTATGATGTGACGTTATGAACAAATGATGTAAAAACACGGAAAGTCTGGATTCGGATCCTCACATATATACAGTAGAACCTCGATTGTCCGGACCTCTATTATCCGGATTTTCGATGATCCGGATTGTTCAAAATAAACAAAAATTTTACGAATTTGCTGATTTGCGCTTGGCAAATTACAATACTGTTTATGTACGTGATGGAATGCATAACTTTTTTTGTTTCAACAACGTCTCACCCAGCACAGTGGTCGTAAACTCTTAAATATATTTTACGTAGTAATAAAAATATAACTTGACATACGTATTTATAAATAATTTATATTCAAATTACATCATTTCTATGACCAAGGGCGGCGTAAGGCATGGACGACGTGGGCCACCGCCTATGCCTCGCGGTCCGAAGGGCCTCGCGCCTCGAAGGTTTATGCATTACTTAAAAGCCGCGAACGCGACGAAAAAATTTTACTCGTCATAAAACGATAAATAGTTTGTCAAATTTTTATTCATAAAAATGCAGTTTCAACTGCTTTTTATTTTATAAAATCCGTCTTCTTACGCTACCAGAGGGCCTTTTAAACAATAGGTAGTCTGTTAGGGTTGGTTACTAGTAGTCCAAATTCAATACGAGCGTTTGTTTCTTGAAAATTTGAATACGGTTTAAATACAGTATTTACTTTTAAAATTACAGTAGAGCCTCGATTATCCGACTCAATTGGGGACTGGGGTTGGTCAGATAATTGAAAAGTATGAAAAAATCCATTATTAGTGTAGTATATTATTATATCCCATGTAATTTGTATATTAGTATATCGCTATTAACCAACTTCGCGTTGAATTTTCATCGATGTTAAGCCTAACAAAAATTTTTAAAATAATAATCGTCGCTATTGTATCATTAAAAATTAGAAAATTAAGCCTCGTTTAAATACTGGCTCCCTTTTTATGGTCGATTCAGTGTTGCCAGCTAAAACACGTAAAAATAATATTAAAGTAGCCAAGACATAGCCAAATATTGTAGCGCNCTTAAAAATTAGAAAATTAAGCCTCGTTTAAATACTGGCTCCCTTTTTATGGTCGATTGAGTGTTGCCAGCTAAAACACGTAAAAATAATATTAAAGTAGCCAAGACATAGCCAAATATTGTAGCGCCACATCACTAGCGGACATTTGAAATTTGACGACTAGGACGGTCGGTTAACCGAGGTGACGGTTAATCGGGGGTCGGATAATCGATGCTCTACTGTACTGATATGTCATCGAAAAGGAAACGTGTTGTATTATCATTAAAAGACATAATTAAAGTATTTGTTTCGATTATCCGAATTTTTCCATTATTTGGACTACCTTCATCCCCAATTAGTCCGGATAATCGATGTTCTATTGTATATATTATATTCAAATTTTACTGCCAATTGTAAACTTGTATGAAATTAAAATTGCACATATGAAACCAAACTTGGTGTCATTAGAAAAAAGTTTAAAATTGGAGTTTTGTGGGGCCCTTCAGAAGTCAAGCCCAGGTGTGTGCCCGGTGCACTCGCCATTAAATCCACCTCTGTATGTCGGATAATAGTTATTAAATTTTGTGTATTTTTACTGCATTATTTAGAGAGAACTTAACTTTGAAAGTCTAAATAATATAAAATACCCATCCCTCTATTATGCAATATATGCTTCAGTTGAAAAAATGAATTGCAATCGTCATAGATTCCATAACCAGAGAATTTTGAAAGTTTAAAATGAATGGAAATAATCTCTTTTATTATAGCACATGTCAGAATCTGTGTATTCAAATCAAGAGATTTATTTTATCAAGTAATGTAAATATACCATGTCAGAATCTGTGTATTCAAATCAAGAGATTTATTTTATCAAGTAATGTAAATATACAAAAGTATAGGTGTACAAAATTTTTAAATATCATTTAATTAACAGTGTAAAATTTTTTAAAACAAAAGATTTTTTAAAAACATGTAAAGCTTATATTAAATGCTATTAAATTATCAAAGTAAAAGCATCTTAAAACAAAAATTTCGCTCATTTAGTTTTCAAATTTTTAGAAATTATTAAAGAAATGCTAAAAAAAAAAAAGATATTTATAGTGTTTAATTATTTATATATAGGTATCCCTCCTATAACACGGTTTCCGGGTTGGGAAATCGTCCGTACAAAATTTTACAATTTTTAGGTGTATATTCCGTTATTCGATATCTTTTTTACTTTAAGCAAGCATGCATGCATGTCTCAAATTTGTCTACGGATTTTACAATATTGAAATTTTCAATTTGTTTTATGCCTTTCGTCAGGCTTATTTCAATGAAAACTGATAGTAGTAGTTTTTCTTCTTCGTCCTATCTTTTCTATCAATCGCTTGTTCTCGTTGCTTTCAGACTTTGTTTGTTAATAAGACTGGCCGATGGCCGAGCAGTCAAAGTGGCAGCCTAACATTCTGTGGGACCCGGGTTCGATCCTAACGGATCGATAAATCCCCAGAAATTTTTCGGGGGTGGTCCGTCCAGACATGTCCCCGTTCCTCGCCGCCCCGTTGTGAGCCTGGCCGAACTATAATGGGCTTGCTAAAAGATGTCCTCTTAGTGTCCACAGGGCGGAAACAGTTTAAAAAAAAAACTTTTTAGACTGTCACTGTCTTCTGTTTTTATACAGTAATACCCCGAACTTACGCGATAGGTGGGACCGAGCGATAACCGCGTAAGTCGAATTCACGTAAGTCGGGGTATAATTTCGCATACAAATACATACAAATAATTTTTAATTTGGGCCGGAGACTAAAGAAAACAATAATTTATAAAAAAATGTTTAATAAAATCTTAGATAATACATATGTATAACAAATTATTATTACACAATTTTCCACATTTACTTGATTATCACACCATAATTTTAACATCGTTTCCATCTCAGGGATAATACCATGAAGTTTACGAATGATGCTTGAATTTAAAGATTGAGCATTTTTTACAGCTTCGAGAATTTTTTCTTTACCTTTCATAGTTGTTCTGACCGTCGATTCCGATAGATCAAACTTCTTTGCCAATTCACAAATTTTCATTTTTGTATCGAAGTCTTTAATAATGTTAACTTTACATTCCAAAGATAAAGTTTTTCTTTTCTTGTTTGATGCAGAAGAATCAGTTCTACTTCGTTTGGATGACATAGTAGAGTCTCTCGAGTCTCCGTAGATATAACAAACACAGAAATAAATAAC
>NW_019384602.1:1028314-1080758 GCF_000671375.1 Centruroides sculpturatus | reverse complement strand
GGAGGCACGATTTTGTTCACCCTATTTGAAGCTTAATAACTTCTGTGGTTTTTGAATCGGAGTCGGATGGTTTAACACAGGAGTTATTAAGCTTCAAATTGGTCGAAGACCGCTTGGCCACTGGTGGGCACGAACTTAATCGTGCCCACTAGTGGCCAAGCGGTCTTCGTACCCTGAACACTGGGAGTTCGGTCGTTGGTTCGCGCTTCGTTCGGACGGGCTGGCCACGTGAAGTTTTCCGGGTTTTCTCCACGTCTGTAATGCCTATATGGGGGCCTGTTTTACTTAAAAACACCTCCCGGAAGGCATAGCCCCAGGCAGATCATTCAAGTGTTGAGTTGCCATAAATTAAACAACAACCACCATGGGTGTCGGTTTTTAAAAGTTGGATAAGGAATTTTGTGAAAGCAGGACCCTACTTTCACAAAATGGTGATGCATTGCTTAGAGTTAGAAGAATTTTGATACTTTGGATTATGTGAGTTCGATTGGTCAACGTCCAAGGAAAAAATTTGTTTTCATACAGAGAGCAAGTGCCTTGGCTTGCCTTGCATTAAATTATAAATAATTTTTTCAATATTTTGAGGTACGGCATTCCATACCTTCCATAGTGGAAACGACACCCCTGACAACAACAACAACTACGAACTAAATCACGCCCCCACACTAGTATTAACACCCGTCCGGTTTTCACCCGGACAGTCCGGGAATCGACTCACTGTCCGGGTGATCTATTTATTTTGCCGGGGAATATCGTGCGCACCCTGTCGAACTTTTTGTTTTTGTTTTTTTTTACTTGTACGATTCGTATTCATACACGTCTCCAATATCCAATAGAGCTAAGTTATCTGTAGTTGTTTTTCTTAATTAGGTTACTGTACTTACGTTACTCCTAACCAAGTCTCCCTAGTCCCCAGTGCCGGCCCGAGGCAAATTTCAGGATGGAGCGAGATCCTATTATGGCGCATCCCTTGGTTGCCTCTAATTTATACCCTTTAATTTTCTTTACCCTAGGACTTAGCGTCTGGAACGGCTGCACCGTTCGCCCTATGGGCTGGCTCTGCTAGTCCCTAACTGTAACTGATTTAGAACAGGCATGTACTGCACTTATTCGCATTGCGAAATGACATTGCGCATGCGTCAGGAACTTCTGTTCGAACAAACCTCACCTGCCGTCCAGGTCAGCGATTTTGAAAAGGTGGCAACCTACCCCACACGCATTTCAAAATTCCGTGCATACAGAAAAACCCTGAATGTTTTTGCAATTCTCTACGTTTTGAGGTTTTCCGAGTCCAAAAGAATAAAAATCTGGGGAAGTCAGTTTTTGACTGATCGTCATTCTTTTCCTTTGTTATAGGCCTATCTAAATATATAAATTACTTGTCCTGACTGACTGACTGACTGACGCCCACCAGTGGCCGAGCGGTCTTCGTCCCCGCCCTGAATACTGGGAAATTTGATCGTAGGTTCGCGCCGCGATCGGACAGGCTGGCTGTTTGGAGTTTTCCGGGTCTTCTCCTTGCTAATAACGACTAAATAGGAGGTCAGTTCCCCATAAAAGTCCTCCCTGAAGGCAGTTGTTCCCCGCGCGCGCGTTTAGGCCGTTCGGATATGGCTGGCTCGTCGGTCGCATAGTGATCAATAATAACGTCAATCGGAGAAAAAACCTAAATAGAGTTATACTCTCCATATAAACTGAAAGAAAGACTGGCTGATTAATCCATCATCGCCCAGAGCAAACCGCTGAACCTAAAGAGGTGAAATTTGGTAAACAGTTAGTGTACGTGATGAAAATGCACACTAAGGCTCTGTACACACTAGGCGTTAAACGCGCGATAGCAGCGTACACACCAGGCGTTAGACGAGCGTTTAGTGGAGCATACGCACTGGTTCAGTTTGGAAATAAACGTGAAAATAATTGCTTGTGTGCCCTCCTCCATCGTCGCTATAAAAGACGATGGCAGAGGCAAAGAGAATTTTGGGTGCACCCAATATTCATAGACTAACACATAGAATGTTTGCGACGTTCCATCCAAAAGTAAGACAAAATAAACCCAAGTTTTTTAATTCTTTTAAAATATCTATAAAATCCTTTGACAATGGTTGGTCTCTTTTAGATTTCATCAATAAATAGATCAGTATCGAAATGATCGTTCTCCATTTCGGCCAACGTACGTCCACTCTATCCGAAAGCGCGCAATCGAATGTGCAGTAACATGGCAGCACATATATCTCAAAGCGCTCGGCTGACGCCCGCAAAACGCGCGATCGAATGTACGGTAACATGGCAGCACATATATCTCAAAGCGCTCGGCTAACGCCCGCAATACGCGCGTTTTAAGAAAAATCTATAAACGCGCATTTGAGTGTGTACGCCTATGCAGAACTCTTGGTTCGTCAAACGCGCGTTTAAAAACGCCTAGTGTGTACGCACACTAAGAAGGGATTTTCGAAATTCTCCCCGCGGGGAGAGAGGGAGAGAATTAAGTGTTAACCTGAAGAACGGCTTCCATTGTACTATTTTAGATACGATTGTTTTGTTTTCAACTATGTTTAGTTTTCATTGAGTGCTTAGGTATATTAAATTGATAACATTTCAGACATTGTTATAAATATTTTTATGTATTTCGATTTTTTAACCGAATGTTCGAACCGTTTTAAATTTGAATTTGTTATTGCATATTGGTTCGATTATGGAATGATTGTAAACGTTCCAGAAATTTGATCAAATTGAAAATAGTTCGTTTGATTTTCGCTATTCTCAGCAATCCTCAGTATTCTCAGCGGTAGGTGTTATATAACAATTACTATAGTTGTTGATATACTAAATATAAATGGGGTTTGCTTGCAAAATCCGCGCGGGCGAAGTCGCGGGTAACAGCTAGTTACGTATAACAGCCAGGAAAGTAATAATGGCGACGATTCTGATTACTTAAAAAAAATGCAAAATAAAACGATTTTAAAAAATTAATTAAACATTAAGAATGTACAGTACATAATATACCATGCAGCGCTAATTCGTATGTAATTACCTTACGATACAGTATTAGACTACGGACAAAATAATTCGAAAACTGTATTTTAATTCCGTATGTTACATAGGTTACGATTAGGGTTTCTCAAACGGGATTCCGGGATCCCGGTTGTTTTTTTAACCCGGGAAATCCCGTAAATTTCTTAAAAATTCACTTTTTTTCTTATTTTGTGTTAAGGTTGAGGAATTTTGCAAATAGAAAGCATAATTAACTCATTCACTGTCAAAATACATTTGTATTTATTAATTTTAAACCTACCTATTAGTTTTTTTTTTAAATTTTTGCTCGTTATAGCATGTCACAAATGGTCAATAATCAATATATAGCTTATTTGTGGCAGGACTATAAAAATTCTTTACTTGTCGGAACCTGTAATATCTGGAATAATTGTGCTTACGCTGTCTTGAGTTTTAACCATGCCCAGTAGCTTCAATAAATGCCTGACGCCAGATTGTGCAAATTGGGCAAGGATACAAACGAGTACAAAGTCTGCAAGTATGAAGTTTTTCTTCATAAACCTGATTATTAAAGCCAAATGAATTGCCGAATTATCGAGCTCTAAGCTTGATGCCGCTATTAAAGCAGCCAAGGTAGACAAATCAAGAATACTAGAGAGCGAAAGAAGTACTACAATCTCGAAAACGAACTCGAAATCTTCCAGGCTACAGGTGAAAAAACACATAATATCTGTCTTCTCTTAAATGCATTAAACACTATTCCAATCACATCAATTGAATCGGAAAGGGCATTCTCGGTGGCAAGACTTTTCATTACTAAAATAAGAATTAGAGTGAGTTATCGGAGTATTGACCATCTTTGCTTTTTAAAATCTTATAAAAGTTTGCAATATTTTGTATTATATTTTATTTAAAAAACGAAAATTACCTTCTAAATTAGAAGTTCATTTTTTTAATTTTTAACTCAATTCAAAACATTTTTTTTGTTGTTGTTGTATGCAGTTTCCAGCAAACTTTAATTAATTTTTTTCTATTTGTGAAAATTTCTACGTTATTTAAAGGTAATTTTTATTATAGGCCTATAGACCTTACACAGCATTATTATGATTTTGGAGGTTACAGAACTTTAAAATTACTTTTAAAAATGGAAAATAATTATATCATTTGATTTCAAGATATTTTGTATACTTTAAAAATAATTGATTCTATCCCGGGATTTCCCGGGGTCCCGGGAAACAGTTCACTTTTATCCCGGGATCCCGGGACAAGCAAAAGACCGGGAAATGAGAAACCCTAGTTACGATGTTACACTACCGAGTGAACATAAGAACGATACAAGTGTACACCTGGCAAAGTTCGAACCAAATGTGAGGTCACAGGGTCAGGTTTCCAGGTCCGCTAAGTTCAGAGTTCTTCCTGGTGGCGACTTTTGGATTTATGATCAAAGCTGTCGCCACAATGCAAGTACGCAGGTACATTAAAATAAGTCAAGAATAAGAAATATAACAAGATATGTAGACTGGTAAAGAAAAAGGTTGCTTATTTTGCCATGTTGATTAATTTATTATTTTTCATCTCTGTTATAAAGAGAATTACTTCTTAAAAAAGAATCGCTTCTATTCTTATCATTCAGATTTAATAATTTTAAGAAAGGAAAATAAATGTTCTACTGAAACTTGCGTTGGTGGCAATACTGTATCTTGGATCGCGCAATATCGCCGTTTTAACATCCAAATTTGAAGAAAGGTCAATGTGATTTACTTTTTCCAGTGCATTGAAAAAATCATCATTAAATTTCATCATTAAAAACGCAAGCTTAATTTTGAGGGTAGAGACGGTTTTATAAAAAAAAAAAAAATGTGAACGCGAATAACGAGTAAAATATTAAGTCCGACCACACTGCAGATATGACATATGACCCCTTCTATTGTCTCCATCCTGTCAACCTTTAAGAACCAAAATTTAATAGCATTAATGCCTCTTTATACACAAGCTACCGTGCCAAATTTCATTTCTTAAACTTTATACCCATTCTGGGACATTGTTTAATATTTCAGAACAGAGAATAAAGAAATTAAATTAGACGCTAACACGCGCTCGCACACGAATTTGCGCCCTTTAATTGACATTTTTTTTTGGGTTCGGGAGGTCTCCAAACGTGTAAATTTGCAAAAAATACTTGGGTCAAATATGACACGATTCCAATACTTTTCCGTTTTATATACGTAACAAGTTGGGAAAGTAAAATGGAGTCGGAGTCAGCGGATTTTTGACGACTCCCACTCCACAGCCCTGATATTAACAGTACTTTCAATTGTGCTTGTTAGTTAATTATTGGTTGGAAATAAAGTATGGATTGCTTTAATGAATATATTTCTTTTAATAACAAAAAAAAAATAGTAGATTTTTGTTAACTTTTGGAACCTAATCCTATAGCACAGATTCGTATAACAGCACTTTTTCGGAACGTATCTACCGTGTTATACGAGAGATACTTGTATGTATGTATGTATGTATATGTATGTGTAGCAGCACACTTTTACTCAACGAGTTATAATATTGTAACTCGTTCCTTTACACGACACAAATGCCACGCTCCCTTGACTGAAAGGTAAAATGGAGGACACGTATACAAGTTTCATCCAACGTGGCGTCGCTATAGCCATTCAATGTAGTATATTCTAGCTTGTTATATACAGCAATCTTAAATCAAATCAATTTTCTCATTTTTTAAATATAAATTTTTTTTAATATCCGTTTAAAGTTTGATTAAGAAGTTGATATTAAACAAATCAAAAGAGTTGGAAAACATTTATGTCATTAAATTGCAAAATGATGAAAAAATGTTGCATTTTAAGACTAGATTTAATATAAAAATTTAAGAGATAAATAACAATCATTTCTTTAGTCTTGCATTCAATATCAAAAAGCATTAAATTACAAAAATGAACATCAAATTAAATTTTTGCCAGTGCTGAAATATTTCTTTTTAAAGTAAATAGAAAACATGAAGAATATTTTAAGAGAAAAAGAACTGAAACAATACAAATAAACACGGGATTTTTCATTTATGAATATCACTTGGGTATTCTTTATTTATGACAGTCATTAGAAAAACAGCAAATCGGCGTTAATATCACATACTTTTAATTTTAAAAAATTGCTACGTCATCAGGCAAAAAATCGAACACAATTTTTAAATTTAAGAATAGAACAAAATATTTAACGAACTTTTTAATTTACTCGGGTCGATATTACGGAAGTAAACGTTCCATTGTTAAAAAGTTTAAAAATTACTGACTTTTCGGACTTCTAAGTGTGTGAATTTCGTACGGAACTTCAAATTACGTGATATTTATAGAGATATAACGGTATTTTCGGTATGGCCCGTAGACTTAAGTTGAAGAGGTTCTGCGAGTGGGATCCATCGAACACAATTAATCGCAAACCAGCTAAAAGACGAAGACGTGGCTCCATGACATTATCGCCGGCCATTCCGCCGACAAGATTGCACGAAATCCAGCCATCACCGTTCGGAGATGTTTCTCCTAAACTTACATCTGAACAAATAGCCATAAATATTAGAGAAGAGATGAAAAGACTACAAAGACGAGAACGATTTTATTTTTCGTCCGGAGGATCTAACACACCGGAGAGTTCGTCAGACTCTCCCATCATGAATGTAGTAAGTCCTGGAAATGGCCTTTTAGCACCGTCGAGACGCGATCGGCCGCTTTTTACTTTCCAACAAGTTGGCTTAATCTGCGAGCGTATGATGAAAGATCGTGAAAATCAGATCTGTGAAGAGTAACAAAATTAGCTGATCAATATGATACTTATGTTAAGTTCACATATGATCGAATTCAAAAAAAGTTTGAAAACAGTGCACCTAGTTATTTGTCTTAAACTACATTGGGCAATTCAGTAGTGGAGCAGTAGAATGTTGAGAATTCAGTTGTATAAAAACTCCACCATACCTTTAAAATGCAGTGTATTTTAAACACTTATCGAACGTTTTCAGTCAGTTAACAGACCTTCTTCAGGATCGAACTATCAGAATTTAAATTTGCAAAACGGAAATTCCAAAATGCACGTTCTATAATCTTCTCAATTGCGCATGCCCATTATTATACCTTTAATGTCGCCGCTTTCCATGCCGATGCTATTTTGATTCACGAAAATGATTGATTGATTCACGAAAATTTATATTTTGCCCTTTTTCTTTGCACTTGTAAATGTGTTAGGCTTCTGCATACTTTAGATGTTTTCTATTTTCCACTTTTTGTATGACATCTGCCTTGCTCCATTTGATTTCGATCTCTATTGGATTTGCGATCGCATAATTAGCCAAAGCCGTGATTGGTTGTTTAAATCTTACATTCTTTTCGTGCTCCTTCAATCTTTCATTTAATGATCTTTTAGTGGCTCCTATATAATATATCTCCTTATTCAGCCTCTTATCATACAATGGTATTCTGTATACACCTGGGATCAGCCTCCTGTCAACGGGTATTTTGTCATTTCTTAGCATTTGGAATATTGTCGTGTTTCTCTTATACGCTATTTTCTTGTTGCTTTCTATTCCTATTGTTCTGTATATGTTACTTAAGTGAGCCCTGTATTCCATTACGGTGAACTCCTTTTTCTCTCTTTTATCTTTATTTTTATTGCTTTATTTTTCTGCTCGTATTAAGGCTTTTACTTTATTCTCCTTAAGTCCTACATTTCTTGCTAGCTTTGCGATGTATTCAAGCTCTTTACGCGTATCATGAATCCTGCTACAATGAGTGTATGCTCTTTTAATTAGTGCTCTAAACGCTGCTAGTTTGTAGCTTGTTGGGTCATGCGAGGACCATGGTATCAAATCCGGAACGTACGTCGGCTTTCTATATACTTTCGTATTGATTACCCCTTCTTCATCTACTTCGGCCTATATATCTAAGAAATGTATTATTTTTTGATTTTGCTGCTCTAGTTCTAATTCCAGGCCATAATTATTGCTGTTTATATCTAATAAATTGGCGTATGTCTGGTTTATTATTCCAAATAATAAATACGTCGTCGACGTACCTTGCATACATTATCATACTATCTTCATATTTCTGTAATACGTTATTTTCCAGAGATCTTATTACCATCTCGCACAATAAGCCTGAGACCGGGCTACCCATTGGTACTCCTCTAAGCTGCGAGTATGCAGTACCGTCAAAGGCGAAAAGTGACGAGAAAGTAGCCAAATGCGCCAGTTCTAGAATTTGCTTTCTTAACTTTACTGCGTTCTTTACATTGCCCAATAAAAAATCTCTTAGGTGACAAAAGCATGGTTCAAGCTTAACTGAAGGGTACATAGCCTTAAAATCGAGCACTGTCATGTAGTTTGTTTCGTTAACTTTCAATTGTTTCAACCTTTGGAGCACCTCTACTGGCTGCTTTACGCTATATACGTGTGGAGGCATGTTCGCATTAATAAATTCCTTAAGCTTTCGTTCTAATAATATCGTAGGAGCACAGCATTTATCCACTACTGGCCTCAAGCTTTTTTCTGATTTATGTATCTTAGCAAATCCGAATAGCCTCGGCATGGCTGGGGATGAAATTATTATCCTCGTCATTCCTAGTTGCTTAGCTAACGTTGTCGTAGAGAAACGTTTTACTCTTGCTTGTAACCTTTCCAAAGCCTTTGGGTGTGCCATANTAAATTTTCGTGAATCAAACAAAATAGCATCGGCATGGAAAGCGGCGACATTAAAATTATAATAATGGGCATGCGCAATTGAGAAGATTATAGAACGTGCATTTTGGAATTTCCGTTTTGCAAATTTAAATTCTGATAGTTCGATCCTGAAGAAGGTCTGTTAATCTGACCGAAAACGTTCGATAAGTGTTTAAAATAGACTGCATTTTAAAGGTATGGCGGAGTTTTCTAAATAATAATGCAGTTAGAGATATAATTCAGTTGTATAACTTTTCCAATTCAGAAAACATGGACAACGTGAAAATAACAATAAAAAAATAATAATAAACTTTTGTTGACGTTATTGCATTACAAGTGCCACACATTGTCCCTTCCATTGCTTTCCAACCCCCGTCTTTTGTAAATTCTGGTATTTCGACTCTCATAGGTAGAACGTTCTTAGTTCCATCCAATCAAGCATTAGTAAACAAAGAGTTACAGATTATTTCTACTGCGGTGCGTGTGGCAGATTCATTCATTCATTCATTCATTCATTCATTCATTCATTATTTGATTTACATATATAATATATATATACAGACCGGCCCGCTTTGGTGCATTACCGGTTGTACACAAAGAAATTACAATGCTCAGGTATAGATGTTGTACACATAACTCTAATGATGAAGAATTAAAAGAACATAAGAAATAAAATACATAAAATAGTACATCAATAACATGAAAATCAAAATAAAAACAAAACAAGTTAACTGGTCTATATACAACTATGTACAAATTCATGACAAGCTGCTGTTAGTATTGAAAAACATGTAAAGTTCACCATTATTATCAAATATATATACTTGATTATATAATACATATGACGCAATAAATAAGTACAATAATCAGCAACTTGCCAATCAGAGAGAAATACTTGACATTAAAAGTGTGTCAATGACACCAAAGTACAAACAATAAAGGAAATTCAAAGTATGCTAAGTACAGTACATACAATTTATATGACAAAATGTATGGTCCTTAGTAACAATTATTAGAAAGAACTAAGATCATTAATTAAAATTATACAATAATCAAATATTATACGGCGATATTCATTCTACAGTTCCAAAATACAAATGTCAGATCACCATCTCCAGACATCGGTTAATCCTTGAGTTGTGAAGTAGCCTCGCAGATCACTGTATTATGTAGTCAGTTCTTTGTTGGAATTTAGTTTTTTCTCTTAGATACACTGGGCAAGTTTTATCCATTGTGTTGTGACAATTCTGTACTCTGTTTTCTCTTAAGCAGTTAGTACACTTCGGTGAGTCATGTTTGTTTTGACAATCTTTATATAAATGATTTCCGTTACAATGGCTACACACATTTTCTTTTAAAGAACAATTTTTCGCAAAATGTCCAAATGATAAACAGCGATAGCACTGTGAAAGTCAAAGACAGGACAGGTTGTCCAAAGAAGATGGATTTTTTCTGCTTTTATCATATTTTCTCTAATTTGTGGAGATACTTCAAGAATCCAGGAAATATGATTTTCATTTTTTTTGGTTAAATTAATTAAGCGGAAACCTTATGTTAACGTTTTCAACAAAAGTGTGTTCAGTATAGGTGGGAAAAATGTACGGGTTTTGCTCAAAAATGTCTAATGCAAGATCCTCTTTATTAATGGTTTTCGGAACGGAAGCAATTTTGACAAATGGTAGTCTCTTTTTTGGCAAACGTGATACTAAACCTGGAATTTGTTCGACATTCTCTTTAAAGTAGTTTACCTCATTCTTATGGTTTAAAACTACTGCAATTCCACCATTCCTAATTTTCCTTATTCGACGTATGCCTACACCAAGCTTAACAGGTCTAAACTTATTAAAGTACTTTTCGTTTCATCAGAAGTGGCTCTATTATTATCACTATATATTAATACAGTATATGCAGGTAGAGGTGGTTCGTCTATAATTTTAATTTGTTTTATTCCCTTTTGTAAGATATCTATATATAGCTAGGAATGCTAGGAACTTTTTTACTAGTTAGATCATCAAAAGAGGTTTTCCTCTGATTTTGTACTGTTTGTAGAATATCCATTAGGATTTTTGTAGTTTCATCAACGTGAGCATCTTTGAATTTCTTTAAATCATCTTTAGTAGCTAATCCTGAGAGTGTCTGTTCGATATAATCATATAGATTATTTTTCTTAAAAGTACTTTCCGCCAGTTCTACTACTCTGATGAATTGTGTCAGTACATACGTTAAGTGACATTCAACTCCTAATTTGGCATTCGGGTTATGCTTGAAATATTGTTTAATTTCATCGATAATGCCATAGGCAGTGTCGTGAAATGTTTTGACCTCAGATTCCATACAATCAAAATAATAGGTTTAAAAATTAAAAAAATAATAATAATAAATTAACGGAGAAAATGTAACTTCCGGAAAAAGTTCTAGAAGTTTCCTGTAGAAGTCATTGAGCGTTGCTATGACTACCGGAAATGGAACAGTAGTGTTGAAATTCCAAAATTTTGTCGAACAGCGATAATTTAAAAACTATTGGAGATATTAGCATGAAATTTTTGGAAAAAGTCACATTTGGTATCTTCTAAGAGACGCCCAAAAACTTTTTGGAAATAACGAGTCGGAGGCGAGTTATAACCCACCGAAATTTAACCGGAAGTAAGAGATAACTCCTTAACTACTGGACCTAAAACCTCGAAATTTTAAAAATGTACTGACGTTGTTAGCGCAATAAAAAATCTTGAATAAATTCCGGTTGATTGGTTAAGATGGTCCGGATAATCAAGCCGGAAAAATCGGGGTTTTCAAAAACGTGTGAAATCGTGAAAATCATCCAATCTTAACAAACTTGATATATTCTTGATCAGTAAGAAAAAAATGCTTTCCAAAAATATATAACAACCCTGACAAATTATAAGAATTATAGCAAAAAACTTTGAAAAACACAAGAGCAAAATATTCACAACCAATCTCTCAGGATCCAGCGCCCTCTCTCCCGTGTGGCAGATTATTCTCCAGCCAAGTTTAATTTTTTCGTTAATCGCGTTAGGAAGTCAACATTTCCACAGACATTCTGTAATAAACATGATCGCCACATTGCATATCCCCCAATTTCCTTTGTGGGATCTTTATCTTTACTCATAGCCCATGTCTTTAGAACTTATGACCTTTTTTTATCAATTGTTATTCAACCCATTTTACGTAGGTTGTTGTGTAATGACAGGGACAGTGTTACTTTATATGAAAAATCGGGGGTTTATGTAATTCCCTTGAAGCATTCTTTAACATATCTATGACAATGTACAGTACAGTGGGGTCACTACTGCTAGAATGTTGCAAGTTTGTGTTGAGAAGCGTCAAGATGGCATCGCAAACAGACCTGCAACGGAGCTCTCAAAAAGAGTGCTACAGCACGGGTACGAGCCGCTTTGGATTCGTGTTAATCCTTTAACAGTCAGGTTAGAATAATTTTGTATTAGAAGAAACTGGGAATACTACTCCATCTCTGACACAAGTCTCAAATATTAGAATCTTTCCACCATTAAATATGAATACAGTAGTATCCTGTAGTTCTAGAATCTAGACTAAAAATTGTTACAATAGTATACAGAAGTAAAATCAGTTTTTAAATGTACTGTACTTCACATCCTTAGAATTCCTTTTAATCTGTTTATGCAAACATTCAATTTAGCAATTATAGGCCTACAGAATACACATTCAAAAGTTATTTAGGCCTATATAAAAGTTTTAATACTGTACTAATAAAAATATACATTTAGGAATGTTTCAAAATATTTATAAGTTATTTGTAAAATAACATTTAATTTTTATAAATGCATCAATTATTAATGTAATTAAATGGTAATTTTTTTCTTTTGCTATATATATAATACATATGTAACTCGAAGATTTATTAATTAATTATAATTAGTATGTTTGCTTGCTGCTTTTTGCAGTATCATTAGCAAGATCAAGTGTATAATTCTACTAATTTAAACAAATTTATAAATGCATTTTGCTTAAAAATGTAATATGAGTATTGATTAATTATTTAATTTAACATTTTTGTCGTCATATTACATTATGTAGCATTTAATTTCATTTAAGTGCTTTTATAAATATTGATTACTAAAAATCATAAATTATAAAAATATTTATAAAAATAAATTTTTAAATCTAGTCTTACTATGTGTTTAAAGAATCTTATATACTTTATATATAAACAAGTAAATTAATAACAAAATAAAATATAAAACAAGAGGTCGATAGTCACGGCAGTGTCTCCGTGTCAAGTGGAAAAGCACTGACTGGCTACGTATAGTACAAACATTACAGTTGCCGATTTTCGAGGTTCGATTCTCCGCCCCCCAAACTCCTATAGTAATTCTGATTATCTCGTTCGAAAGATAATTGTTTTCTTAGATAACGTGCAAAATTTCAGATTTTTCTGTAAAGGAATTGCCGAAATACAATAGAGCGTCGTTTATCCGAAGCAATTGGGGACAGGTCGTTCGGATAACTTATTTTTCGGATAACCGATTGTGTAGTAAAAATATATTAACCTATCCTGTGTTGAAATTTTTCTCCGTTGCGTGTCGCTTCGCGTTGAATTTTCGTCGATGTTAAGCCTAACGTATACTTTTTAAAATAATAACCATGGCTATTGTATCGTTAAAAATTATTTATTTATTTCTTACAAACAAAAATAAATATATTGAAAAATATAAAAACCAAAAAATATATACTTTAGAAGATGATCTAGTATCAAAAACGTTCGATTCAGCACCACACAGTCTTCAGAAAAACACCACACAAAAGTGCCAGGGCTGCCAGCTAAAAAAAACACACCAACAAAAATAATATTGGAGTAGCCCAAGATATAGCCAAAGATTGCCGCGCCACAGCACTAGCGAAAATTTAAATTTGCCGACTGGAATGCTTTCGGATAACTGACTTTCGGATAAACGACGCTCTACTGTACTTTTCATGCATCGGTTGTATTTGTATACGTTTACCAATGTGTATATTTTGTCTATTCTATCGCTACCTTGTACTCATATATTGTACCTTCTAGCCCAGCTGTGCTAGGAATGTACTTTGTGCATTAATTAAAAATAAAGAAAAAAAAGCGCAAAAATTGTGAAATAATTAATTTTCTCGGGTTTTTTTGGCCTAGATAAAAAACCTAGATGTTTACAAGTGTACAAAGGCTTCGTCCTGCTTAAATATCGGATGTTATAGGGTCCGAGGAGGCCTAACTAATAAGACAAAATTTTTCTTTGATAAACAAAACAAATAAAAATAAAAATCATTGATACGAGAATACTGTGTATTGAAAAATAATCTATTAATTATATACAATAAATTCTGCAATATTAAATAATATTTTCTTTAATATGTATGTAAAATATTACTTACTAAACGGGTCGAAAAATCTATAATTCTATTGTTTGAATAACATCAAACAATAGAATTATACTGCATATAGTTATGAGAACTACACACAAGTTTTAAGGTTTGAAAACAGGGGTGAAGTCGTAAATTAAACAGTGTCAGTGCATTAATTAGAGCCCGAGTTTGAATCACCATTGTCTATGGAGTTTTGTATGAACAAAAAATAAAAAATAACTTTTATATTATTAATCATAATAAATAAATAAATTTGTTGTTGGGCGCCATCTGTTAGGAGATTTTGTTATAAAAATCGGAATATAAGATTTATATTTTATCAAAATCGTAAAATATTTTTTTATTATATTTTTACACTTCTACAGTATATGATACTAGATAACACCGAGTTTGAATATGCCAGAATGGTCTAACTAGTATACAATATTCTATGAACTAAATCTAAAAAAAAAAAAAAAAAAAAACAGCAATGAGTTGCTCAACTTTCCTGGTAACATTTAAAATTTTGGTGGCGCCATCTGTTATATTTTGTTTTAAAAACGTTTTATATTTTCAACTATTATAAAATGTCAAAAAGCTTTATTTTGAGGGTAGGTATGAGTTTTATAGAAAAATTGTAAATGTTAATAACGAGTAAAATCGTCATTAAGTTCAACCCTACTGGAGATACATATGACCTTCTTTATCTCCCACCCCCTCGACCTTTAACCACCAAAATTTAATAGTATCAATCCCCCTAATAAACAAATTTCACTATAAAATTACCCCCAATTTTTTTGCATTTCTCGACGTTTTAAGGTGTCCTAATTTCAAAAATGTAAAAATCTCGGGGAGATCATTGTTTGGCCGATTGCCATACTTTCCTTCTGTTATATATAACAACCAGGAGGGAAAAAATTGGAAATTATTAATAAATAAATAAATATCTACTCCATTTCGGTATTATATTCAAAGCAGGCATCGGAATATAAGATTTATATTTTATCAAAATCTTAAAATCCGTCCGGCCGTCCGTCTGTCATTACTTAATCTCTAGAAAGGAGTTACATAGATGTAAGAACAGGCCAGATATGGAAATCTTAGGATCAGGAGGCCCGATTAACTATAAAAGAACTTGCGGATGCAAAACGGAAGTCACGTTATTTAATACAAAACTTTTTTCCTGGAAGCAGTTAATAGATGACCAGCATGATTCTATTGTTAGAGGAAAGGTATGATGTACAGAGGCGAGCCACTACTAATTTGAGGTGGAAAGCATATATTTTAAATTAAATTAATTAAAAACATGATTAAAAATTGCAGCCCGGCATTGTGACGATGTTACAATAAATAACTGCGCGTTTTATTTTGTTTTAAGATGAGGAAAAGTCTGCAAAGTAAAATATATGTATCAAACTTATTTGTTTCTTTAATTTGATATTAAAGATGCCATTTACAAATATTTTAAAAATATGAATAAGATGTTTATTTCTGTTTTTAAAAGTACTTTTTGTTCCATCATTTATAAAAATAAATTTTTTCAGCTAGTCTTACTATGTGTTTAAAGAATCTTATATACTTTATATATAAACAAGTAAATTAATAACAAAATAAAATATAAAACAAGAGGTCGATAGTCACGGCAGTGTCTCCGTGTCAAGTGGAAAAGCACTGACTGGCTACGTATAGTACAAACATTACAGTTGCCGATTTTCGAGGTTCGATTCTCCGCCCCCCAAACTCCTATAGTAATTCTGATTATCTCGTTCGAAAGATAATTGTTTTCTTAGATAACGTGCAAAATTTCAGATTTTTCTGTAAAGGAATTGCCGAAATACAATAGAGCGTCGTTTATCCGAAGCAATTGGGGACAGGTCGTTCGGATAACTTATTTTTCGGATAACCGATTGTGTAGTAAAAATATATTAACCTATCCTGTGTTGAAATTTTTCTCCGTTGCGTGTCGCTTCGCGTTGAATTTTCGTCGATGTTAAGCCTAACGTATACTTTTTAAAATAATAACCATGGCTATTGTATCGTTAAAAATTATNTCTTTATAAATAATTTCCATTATGTCAAATTTTCGAATGATTTATCATCGTAGTATAAATTGATATTTAAGTAATTGCTACGTTATAAATTTTTAAAGATTTTGATGAGTAAGCTTTAATAGGTTTTTTAAAATTAACCTTAGGCATATCTTAAGTGAGAATTAAGGAAGAGTTAGATACAGCTGTGATGTAAATATCGATACGCCTATTATAATCAAACAATACACTCTTGTACTTGTAGATATTTAATTTTGAAACGAAGAGAATGTCAGTCGAACGTCACTGTCACCGGAAAATTAAGACATGGTAAGTTTATAAAGATGTAATTTTTTCAATAAGTTTATCTCTATTTACGTAATTAGATACTAAACCATATTTGCTTTAAACTCTACTCGTCATGTCACGTCATTCTTTATTAAAATCGGAAAGGTATGAAAACTGTCTTCGCTTCTATTTTCCATTAACCGGATCTTAGTAGAGATTTTTCTATCAAATATTTAATTTTATCATCTGTAATTTTGAGAACAAGTCAAACAACACAGGTAATAACCATTTTTTTTGTTAATTTATAATAGTTTAATCATTGCGGAAACGTGCCTTTCCGGTTTTCACTTCCATCTTTGTTAACCGATTTGAAAGAAAATAATATTTACGTTTAGTTTCGAATTAATACGTGTGAAATATTGTTTAACTACATCTGAAAGAAAAATATTTATCGAATGAAAAGTAAGTCAACACGGTTCTCAATGTGTTCTGTTTGTTAAGTAGACGTTGCAATGGAAGACAGAAGTCAACCAATCAGAAACTGTAAGAAGTTGGTTCGTCTCCCTCGTATAGAGGATGATGATTTATTTGCATCGAATTGCGTCCAAAGACCTAGAAGAGCTTCTTTCTCCGAGTTCAGATGCAAAAATCCGGGCCATGACGTCATAGAATTAAATAACGAACAAGTGAGTGAAATTTTGGAGATTCATTTTAAACATCGGATCATTTTAACTTAGCAAATAGTAATTAAGATGATTCTTAGTAATTTAATTTTTGAATTATCACAGAGTAATCGCTTGCCTCCTATTTTGGAGAACGGCGATAAGAAGTAAGTATTCTTTTTCGAATTTTACATGGACTGTAATTTGAATTATGAGATACTCAAAATATGAATTGTTCAGTTTAGATTTAAAATCGAGAAGAGCGTCAGAAAATGCTTCGTCCGTTTCTCGTGCTCGATTTTATCATCAGATATCCATGGCGAATAAGGTGAGATGTATTGCAGAGAATTAATCGACAAGCAATCGAAATTAAAGCATAGAAATCCTTCTTTCAGAAGTCTCACCAATTACCAAAATTTGTTTTCGATCCAGATGGATGTACCGTATTTTATTGGACTGTACGTATAAATGTATTTTATACATCGTATGTAATAGTCTTGAATTTAATTTCAATTTACAATATATTTTAGTGTTTGACATCCTTAGCGGTTTTATACAACTACTGGATTATTATTCTTCGAGTAGCTTTTCAGGATGTCAGTCAACAAGTGAGTTATATTTTCGAAGACTGTATGTAAACGAATCTGTTGTTATGACTACGTATCTTAATATTTACATTTTTACTTGTATACTTTTTCCCTTCTTTCAGGAAATTGTAGGATATATAGATGCCGTCTGCGACGTCATCTACTTAAGTGACATTGCTTTTCAATTAAGAACAGGATACCTGATGGATGGAATTCCTGTGAGAAAATAGATTTTTATAGAAGATGAAAACGTCAGCATTATTATTATTATTATAATTTCTTGCGTATTTATTTTAGATTTTTGATGTGGTAAAATTAAGACAACACTATATGAGTCAAAACGTATTTATTCGTGATGTGATGGCGATTATGCCTTTTTATACACTTTCGAGGATTTTTTCAGGTTTGAATATTATGTTTTTTGAACATATAAAGGTTATAAATAAGCAATTTCTTTATTTTATTATAGGATTTAATGTTTTTCCGATATTCGTCGTCTATTCTAAGATAGATATGAGTGAGCATTTATTTATTTGAAAACATTTTTAGTAATATTTTCCGAAAGCAGATGGCGTTAAGCGTTTTTAACTTTTTCAGCCCGTTTTAACAGGTTATTGAAATTACATACTTTATACAAATTCTACGATTTGGCCGATAGGTAATGTAGAAATTAATTCCTTTATAATCTTATTTATAAATTAAATATTTGATTTTACTTGACTTCTTGAACCAGTCGAACCAGTAATCCCAATTGTCTTCGAGCTTTTAGATTATCTTTAACTTTAGTCATCGTCATACATTGGATTGGCTGCTTATATTATATAATATCGGAGGTAAGTTGTAAAAAGTTGAAACAGTTTTTGTATTTTTTACCTTACAACTTTTATTCTTATAGTACGAAGGTTTAGGTATTAATAACTGGGTCTATACAAATCTCGCTGATAAACAAAGATTTTGGAGGTAAATGTTCTGTTTTATAGTATTTTGTCATATAACTTACTAACTTTCCCTGCTTTTTTTTACAAAGAAAATACATTGTATGTATGTATTGGTCGGCTATGACTCTTACAACTATAGGTGAAAGTAATCCTCCGGAAACAGATATTGTAAGAAAGCATACTTCCAGTCATACAGGCTTATAAATATTTCATGAAATATTTTAATTCTATTAATATATTTTTATTATTTTAGGAATATATTTTCACTGGATTAACTTTTTTAATCGGTGTTTTCATTTTTGCCACTGTTGTTGGGAATGTGGGTGATGTTATAGCAAATATTAACGCTACTAGGCAAGAATTCCAGGCTAAGTACGCAGATTTTCATTTAAAACTAATTATACAATAACGTGTTTCTAATTTTCCCGCGGTTTTATTTTATATAAATTCGTCGTTCGTATTTGGCATTCCTTTCAGATAATAGATTTATAAATACTCCATATAATTAGTTTTTTTTTACTATTCATACTAATAAATCTTTTCACTTTAAACTTTTTAACTCGTCACTTTAACCGTGTCACAAATTGCGTCACTTTAAACGTGCACGAATAAATGAAAGGACCTTATTAATTATTAAAATATTTTTTTAATTTTTGAGTTATTTCCCTTTGGATAAGCAGTAGAGAATCCAGATTCTTCTGGATTCTCTACTGCTTAACGCTTAAGAGTTCGATGTCATCTCTTACGAATGCATCTTTTTAGTAGTAAATATGACAAAGAAAATATGATTTGCTAATAAAAATTCCCTTGTATATTTATAAATAATAATGAATTTAAGATATTGATAATTTTTTTTTTAAAAATAGGATGGACCAAATTAAAATTTACTTAACTCATAAGAAAGTTCCTCCCTCTCTTCAAATTAAAGTTAAGAAATGGGCAGAATATTCCTGGTCAAGGTTAATCAATGTTATAATTTCAAATCGATTTGTATTTAATCAATATAATCGAAATGTAATATTTGCTGTAATTTTAGAACTCAGGCTACGGATGAATCACGTTTATTGCATATGTTGCCAGAAAGATTAAGAGCTGAAATAGCAGTTCACGTTCATTTGGATACTTTGAGAAAGGTGATCTTTTCTACCCTCAATAATAGAATGTTTACTTTTCCATATATTTTATTATATATATATTTTTTAATTTTTTCCTAAAGGTGAAAATTTTTGAACAATGTGAACATGGTTTTCTTTGTGAACTTGTTCTGAAGTTAAAGTCTCAAATTTATTCTCCGGGAGATTACATCTGTAAGGCTGGAGAAACAGGTACATTTTTTATGTATGTGCGAGAACTTTTTCTTTTAGAAACAATTCAAATTAAAAGTTTCGTCCTAAATTTTTGTTACGAATATAAAACTTTTTTATATATGTTTTTAACTTGGGCTAAATAGCATAAATCATTTTAATATACTTTATTGCTGAAATATATTTAATTATAATATATATTTACTTTAAGGTAGGGAAATGTACATCATCAATCACGGAAAAGTTGAAGTTAGTACCAGTTATTTCTTAAATTTATTGTTTTTAATTAAATTTTTTTAAAAACACTTCTAAGACGTAAAACTTTTAAAATAACTACTTGAAGAAGTTTTTCCATTTTTCTCCCCCCTTCCTGTTAGGTTGTGGTTGCCAATACTTCCTCTGGAGAAGAAGTGGTAGTGGCTCTTCTTTCAGAAGGAAATTATTTTGGTGAAATTAGTCTACTTCGGATAGAAGGAGTGCAGAATCGGTGAGTAAAATAATAAATTTTGAACTTTTAAAACTATTATTTATTTATCTTTACTTACAGGAGGACTGCTGATGTCAGATCTGTTGGTTATTCAGAACTTCTATGTCTTTCTAGGAAAGATTTGATGGCTGTAAAGTATTTTATCCACGTCCTTGTTACGTTATTTAGTTACGTGTTAATTTTAAAAGATAATTATTTTCAGGCTCTCGTTGAATATCCAGAGGCCAAAACTATTTTAGAATTGCAAGCTAGAGAAAGGTTAAAATTTCATTTACTTGTAACAATGATATTTGTTATAGGCCTATATAATTAAATATGTTGTTTTTTTTATGAAGGATTAAAACAAATATGCAAGCCAAAAGAACATTTAGTGTAGATGCATTTATGGAATCGAGCGAAGAAACAGAGAAATTTAACGGAAGAATGTATAGAGACGATAAAAGTAAAAAAAGAAAAAGTTATTTATATGTAAATAACAGATTTACATAATTATAGAGTATAAATATTAAGCCAAACATTCAAAATATTTATTTTTATTTAGTAGGAATCTAACAAATGGAAATTTAAATTTTATTTTCAGAAAAATAAATTAGATTTATATATTTAAAGTTACTAAGAGATTTTCATTTAAAAAAACTTTTTGTGTGTTTAGAAAAAGAGATTATTGAACTTCGAGCTGTATTAGATGAATTAAAACAATTTCAAGTAATGGTAATTAAATTTATAAAATGGTGGATTATTTTGTTAAATTAACGAATTTTTATAATAATAACGCCGATTAATTTTTAGGTTACCGGTCAAAGATTAAACGAATTAAACGAAAAGGTAAAAATCATTAAATCTAAGTTAGCTTTTTATTTAAAAAATTAAATTAAAACATTAATTAATAAGATCATTTAACATTTTTAATAAGATCAAAACGTTTTACTTCTTTTAAAATTTAATAATTAGTTAAATTATTATTCAAATTTACTACGAATTTGTAATTATTAATGATAAAATATACTACACATTTTTTTTAATTTCATTTTTTATTAAATCTATTCATAATTCTTAATATTTATATTTTGATTTAACACAAATGAAAACATTTTTAATTTTTTAAAATCTGGTTTTATTTTCACATTAAAACTAAATGCATCTAAATTAAATTCTGCTAAAGCCGTTGATTGTAAAGTTGACTTAATACTTAGTTGTAATTTGAATAATATGTTGTTTTAAGTTCACAACATGCTATATTAAAAAGCATGTCAATGTGTAGTATGTGATACGTCTTCTCTATCAGATTTTTTCAAAGGAAAAAGAAGTAAAAGAAGCGCAGCAACTGATAACTAGATTAAAATGGAATATAAGACATTTAAAATCAAGGAAATCTTCAGTCACCTCCCATAAATGGATCTATAGAAGAAGCGATGTTATTCGGCGACCTCGTCGAAGTATTAAGCCATTAAAAATGTGTCAACTGACTAGCAGCGAAGAAAGAAGTGATCCTATTGAAGAAAAGAAAATAATTGCATTATGTAAGGAGGAAAATGAAAACATGTACGAAACAATTGGAAGCGAAGATTGTTTTGAAGATGCCGATGTAATGGACGAGAATATAAATAAACTTCCTAAAATAATTGTGGTCGATGATAATGTTCTTGCAGATTACGATGATTCTTGCGACCCTCTTCGTCTTTGTATGGTGGAGAAATGTCGTCGTCGATGCAGTTCTATAACTAGTTTATCGGAAACATCAAATTCTAGGCGCAGTAGTTATCAAAGTTCTTGTACAAACAGTGATCCCGAAGAATTAAACTAAAAGTATTCAATGTCGCTTATTTAACATTTATTTCGCTGTTATTTTTATTAATTTGAAAATGGTTGTTTTGGTCAATGTTTTATTTCAAAATAAATTTGTGATTTATTCTTTTTAACATAGTTTTTGAAGTTTGTTGTTATTGATTTAATAATAATCACATATTTTGTCTTGTCAATAGACTTTATCAAAAATTAAATTTCTTAAATTAACTTTAAATGACGAAGAATGGAGATGCGTTACTCCGATTTAATACTTATAAAACGTAAATAACATTTGTTCTTAAATACTAACCAGTATCGTATTAAATATCGTATTAATCCGATATTTTCCGATTATGCATAGATTCGCTGTATTATTTAACAATTCGATAAATCTTACAAAAGATCATAATCGTTACCCCGAAGCTAATCAGTCTCTTAAGCGGTTTATCCAAAAGTACCCACGCGACCCAAGAAGGGACTGTTCATGGTGCCAGTTTAGATTAAACTCGCTCCATTGAACACCAGGTACAGCAAGATATCCGAGTCTGTGGCTTCAGTTTAACCACGGCTGTCCGTTTAACATGACTGCTAAAGAGTCCAACTTGCCAAAAATCAATGACCAAACTGGGTCAATTAAGAAACTTACTGATTTTTCTATCGATGCTATACTAAAATCAGAGTCCGAAAAGATCGATAATCAGGTTGGACCTTCTGAAGAACTTGATTCTCGTTTTGCTTGGTTGAAATGTTCAAGATATAAGCCACCAAAATTACCAAGTAAGTATAGATCTCGTTTAAAAGTTTCTTGTATTAAATTGTTGTTATGATAAGAGCTCGAATGGAGAAATGAATTTGGTATCGGAAGCCTAAAATTTTCTAATTGAACATTTCATTTATAATAAATAAGTTCTTGCACTTCGAACAAATATAATTTATGGATTTTAAATTGTATTTAAATAAAATATTATTGATATTTCAAAATTAGTTAGAAAAAATGAAAATGATTATAAATATTAATGCTATACCAATTCATTAATGAAGTGCATCCTTAATAAATTTTGCTTTAAATTTCATAACTGTAAAATCTCTTAAATCTTCAAATTAAATTTAAACTAAATCCTATCGATTCAGAGCAGCAATATTAGGCTTGTATCATATTTTTTGTAATTATAAAATATATACAAATTCTATAATTCGTATAAGTTATTATTTTCTAATTTTTTCATAATATTTATTTTCATTCTTACTGAATCGGATGTATGAAAAAGACATATATAATATGCCATCCAAATTACAAACTTATACAAAGATCTTGAGTTGTTAGGGAGTAATAAAACTACCAAACTCTTCTATTCTAATGGAATAAAATTTGAAACGTACATTAAAATTTCGATACTTTTTATCATTTGTTATCGTCTACTATAAAAATCAAATTTGTATTTATTAGGGAAGAAAGAAATATACAAGAGGCGCCATTTGGGAAGAAGTGCCAGAATACCATTCTCCAGTCACCAAGTAGCCGCTCTCGAAGAAAAATTCCGATTAACACAGTACTTAAGCAGTTACGAAGTGACAGAACTCGGTCATCTTTTGGGAATATCGGAAATTCGGGTAAAATAATTTTATCTTCACTTTTTGAAGTTCTTAAAAGAATATTTTTTGTAAGGAAGAAAAAACCTTTTCCGTTGTGGTCCTGTCTCAAAAGGCACGTGACCTACAAAACTTCATTTATATGAATATTGCTCGTTGAACCATTTTGTCATTGTCTGGCCGATGGTTCATCAAAGCGATCAGGTTAGGTTACGTCAGGCTGATATACCTGGATCCAACCATCTGTGATCTTCATTGAGACATCAACAAAGACTTTTTGTTGACTCGATTCTAGATTCTTTGTTCCGTAATTTTCAACAAGACATAACCTATGTACTAACAAGAAATTTCAAATAATTAAATACGATTTATTGATAAATTTTTTTTAAAAATATAAAAATTTTTACTATTTATTTATCATAACTATTATTTAATTTTAGAAATACTTTTCTGTTAAGCGTCAGTTTAATAGTTAAACTTTAAAATGCTGAGTTTGAAACATTTCAAGTGAATTTTCCTACTGTCTCAGTAACAAAGGATTTAGATACTAAAGATGACTTATATTCTTATTAATTTAATTAAATTTTTCCTGTAGCCTCAATTCTTTACTTCTTTTATATTAATTTCGGAGATTTTTGATGTGAAATGTAATGTGAAAACACATTTATAACTAAAATTAACTTATAGGCTATATATAAGTTTAAAATTAAAGTTTATTTAGAATGATTTTCGTTGGTCTAAAAACTTAGAAAAGGATTAGAATTAAATATATAAAAATTTTAAAAATTCAAGCTATATTTAACTATACGTTTAGTATTTTTGCGTAATTTAATTTGGATAAAATAGTAAACATTTATTTAATTTAATTGATTCGAAAATTAAAGTTTGGAAGATAAAAATGTTTGAGATTATTATATATTACTTATGTTTTAAAATATATTTAAAAATAAAAATACTATTACATACATAAACACTGCAATGGTTACCTAGACATAGTTGATGATGCGATTAAGAAATATCTTTATAAGTAGTCATTCGATCCCATTGCTTCGGTTGGTGTGGTTGTCTATCTCGATGAGATCAACCAAATACCGCTGGCGGGTATATTCTGATCCTTCGAATAGAGTCTTAAAGAAGTGACGAAGTTAACTGTAAGACGTAATCTGAAACTATCTAATGAAGACATGTCTGTCACTTCCAAGCAAGTTACGCGTCGTTTTAGACGGAATTTGATCGTCTCTGCACAATAGGCGTTTTCGTTTTTCTCTTGTTTCTATCAGGTGACATTTTCTGTTTGAAAAGGGTCTTTCGATTTTTGAGAAGTTAATAAATTCCATCAACTATTTTTTTTTAGGACGTAACACTTCTCGAACTCGGGTGAACGTCGGATTCGAAAGACATAAACCTTTTTTTTTTTTTTTTTTTTGGGACGAATAAACCGAAATGTTAAGCGGTTATAAGAGTGTATTTCTTTTATTTGTTTGTTTTTTAGGTGAAGATTTGGTTCCAGAACAGAAGAGCTAGGCAAAGAAGAGAAAGACAGACAACAATTCGTCAAATGGTGTCGTCGCAGATGAATATAAACTTCTACGAGGAATCGTTACCCAAGTTATATCACCCATTCAACGGTGTCTCTTGTAATCGTCTCTTGTAATCCAAATTGGTTAACGTTTTTTTGTCATTACTTTACTTTTCATTTAGCGTTTAAAAAGTAGTAATTTAGCGTTTTGTGTGTGTGTTTTTTTAATTATGATTTCGTATTATTAATAAATCGTAAGTGATTTTAATTAAAACGACTCTTACGTCGAATCGTCTTGTTGTAAAATATAAAAAATCTAACGTCAGAGCATTAACAGATTTCCATCACCAGGAGGCAGCGGTGTTGGTTGCTTTTTATGGTCTGCCGGATGAGAGACGAAACCGCGCGTCATTTATAACGGGGTTTGTGAATGAGACGGTCCCTTTTTCGCTTCTAAGAATGATCAATCTAGAAAAAAGAATTGTGTTCAGCCACTCTCTATCAACTCGATTATGTGCAAGTGATTTCCTGAACAGTTGTGTGCCTCGGGCTAGCCGATTTTGCGGCTTCAATAGAGGCAAGGAGATGACGTCAAACTGTCGATGCAAACGCCATCTATTTTATTTCTTTCAAGCGAAAATATTTTTATCCTTTTTTATGAAAAAAGAACGATTGACCAGGTAGACGTTAAAAAATTTTTAAGAAAGAAAATCGAAATGTGATAAATTTTCGCATTTATCTCGCGCTAAAAACTGTAAAGTGTTTCCTATCCGAGATATAAACTATTTCACACATTCGCTTTTCTTTATAAATCGCATCCGAACAGGTAATATCACTTTACAAACTCCTCAGCTCATATACTGTAAAGCGAACTTTCAATAATTCACACAACCATTGCAGGAAAGTCGACTTTACATATTGAAAAGCGCATTTGTTTTATCATTATTTAAATATTCAAAACAATTATACGGTTTTAAATATTTAACGAAAAGACTTCTAAGCTGATTCGGCTTCCGCATAGGTCTATTTTTTCCCCTCCTTCAGCTAATATAAAAACATTTTTCCTTTTTGTTGTGCTGAATACAGAAAAAGCCATTGTAATGCGTCATTTATAAATTTGTTCCCAGTAGAGTCCAACAAGTTAGAAACTCGGAACAATCATTCGATGACAAAACGTCAACTCAAATCTGTCCAGCGGGGTCTCAACAACGGTCACGTCTCATCGTCTGGGGAACAGATGAGTCCTGTCAATTCTGAAATTCGGAAATTTCCACACACGCATTTGCTCCTGAATTTACTAAAACCGGACAGCGGGACCTCATAAAACTATCTAATTGCCAGTGACGTCATGCCTTTTACAAATCTGTTTCGGCGTCAGTTGATTCCCGACAATAGAGGGTCACGAGATCGTAACAATTTCGTCACGTCTTATTGAGTTTTCGATTTAAAGTCGGATGATGTATTCTCCGCTCTTATGTAAATGGTTTTCTTTAAGAGAGCTTAATGCACTTCACTTATGTTAGATGCAAACCAGAAATGCCGGCGAATTTAAGCGCACATAACACAAGCGATATGGCGACTGAAATCGCATTTTGTCGTCGTCTGAGTGTCGCGACGTTTTTTGAATTTTAAGCGAAGGGAAGAAGGTCGACCAGTGATTTTATTTAACAGCGGAAAATTAATTAAATGCCTTACTAAAATACAATTTACCACAAGTTTATTTTAAACTATAATGATTAGAAACATCTCCAAAACTGTAATACTGAGACAGAAATGTGAAGATTCTATTTAGAATTTTCACATTTATATTTACCAATTGTAAAATATTTAATTTTTTTTTATTGAATTAATTTATCTGTAAAGGAAACTCTTTTTAGTTATATTTTAAGAAATAGGAAACTTTTAAAACGTATAAATTACATATCCCAAAGTAAGTTTATAATTAATATTAGAGAATTTATTAGTTATGTATAGCATAATATATTTTACAAATTTTTTTTAATATTTGTTCATAAATAGATAACAAAGCAATGATCATTAAAAAAATTGAAAAGTGAAAGTATATAAATGAACATTTGCTACTAGTAACAAATGTTTCTTTAAGATTTTACTACTAAAATCTCAAAGTAGAAACTTTTTCTTCGCAAGATTCGATATTATCATCTCTGGCTATAACCAATCTGTGTGGTTAACAGTTATTGTTTTCTCATTAACCTACGGCTATAATCCAAATTACAACGCTTTAGCGAGTCGTCTAAAATCTGAAGAATCTAAAAACGGCCAAATTCTTTACCTAGGAAAAAAAATGAAAAATGGTCTCATTATCAGTAAGAATGCCAACAAAAGTACTCTTGTAACAGCTTTCTACAATGTAAATACTTAAGAATTTACGACTTGTTAATGGATCAATTTTGCTACGAAATTTAATTAGGGTGAAAATAGAGAGAGACATAAAAACAAAGTCAGGCACACAGGGTTATCACATATACCTTAGTAAAGCACACCGGACACTCGTAAAGAACGGGTAATTGTAACGGATTAGTAGTTGAAACGGACAAGTAGTTCTCGTAACTCCCGCAAGGGAAGTGTTAGGCATTTAATAACCTTTGTAGTCGTTTGTCAAATTGATTGTTCTCAGCAAGTTGTTACTCCTGCGGGCGTCGATTAACCGGATGTATGACACGGGTTAATTCGGCATGAAAGTGATACCCAGTCACATATAGAACCCAACGTCAGCTAACTGCCCCAAAAAATTATAATTCAGCAACGGTTAAAGGAGATGATTTTTCATTCAGTAAGGTTGGAGATCTTAACGAAGGTCGAATCAAACATTTCACACATGATTAACCCTTTTCACTCCTGACCAAATCACGAGACCTCAAGTTTGATTACGTCTACCTCCATTGAAATTCGATACAGACGGCAACGATTCAATTATGTGACATTCGCAGTGGACACGGTCCATCTTTGACCTAGTCAAACTCAATCATCGACCCGGATGGACAAATGTCAGACATCATGCTCTAACGAACCTCTCCAGACGGAGTGCGAAGAGACTTTTTCCTTTGTTTTTTTATCTTCATCCGTTTCGAGAATTCCAGAACAGTAAAATCCAAGGAGAGCTCTGATCAACCGATACAGAAAGCAAAAGAGAAAAAAAAAATCGATGCATGTTTAACGTTAATTTAGGGTTCCGGATATTCATCTTTAATCGCTATAAATTGTCATTAATTAAAGGCATGTGTAATAAAAACACAAAGCATTTTTTATGATAAGTTAAATACACTGTATTGTATGTTATTTATTGATTTTTAACAATTTCTTCTGCAATTTTTCTTTGTTGACAGTTTTTGTGTGCCCTCTGTTTTGTATCCTTTAGTTCAAAATTTTCCAAATGGAATTTTTTATATGACATTTGGTATGTTGGAAGTTTAGGACCATCTTCCTCATACACATTACAACTTTTTTTTTTACTATTTGCCAATCCTTTTTCAAACTCATAAAGTATAATATGCTTGATATGCTTTTTATCTAAACATTACACCTTGATTTTATTAAAAAAAAAATATGAAGTAAAGGGTTTAAAGTAAGCTTTTAAACAAAGAATAAAATCTCACTCTATCATATGTTAAATTTNATTCAATTTTTAATACAAATGTCATCCCGTTTTAAAAATGGAATGGTCTTTTTACTGGCGATCGCATGGCTAACTTCTCACATATACAGCATTAAGTTTTGAAAAATAATCATCAAACGCCATAGAAAATTATAAATTGCTCATAGTTTATGAATCACAATACCATAATTTTATTATTTAACTGTATGCTAAGTTTACTTGAAATTTTGTAAAATTTGCTAAGCATATTTATTTTAGAAGTCAATTCCAATTAATTAACTGTAAATTAATATTATTAACAATAATAATTTTGAATTTTTAAACCTCTATATGATATTTTTTTCCCATAGAAACATTTTAAATTGATTGAAAATTCGTAGTAATTTCAATAATGGAAGATCACAGTTTGACGTCTGAAGTCTCTAGTTGATTATTTAACCTTCCCTAGTTTGAAAAAATAGTGACTTTCAGAATAGGCCTACTAAATTAAATTACATACCAACTGTATCTTCGTGAAAGGAAGATCCTTTTAAATAAAAAGAAGTAATAAAGATTAATATAAATTTAATAAAAAATTTAATTATTTCTAACAATAAGTTAGATCTTTCTTAATTAATCTGATAATCGAGAGAGACACTACTTAAAAAACCAAATAAAAATATATTTAAAATAATAATTTTTGATATTTTTAAATACATAGATTATAATATTTAAGTCTACATTTAAATTTATTTTTGAAAAGTAAATTAACTGAATTAAAAGGCCAATTAACTAAAGCATTATTGCCTGGCATTTTGTTAAGATTGCCTATTTAACAGAAATTACTATGTTAATATGATCAAATATTTTCCTGTTAAATATTTGAGATGTAATTACGAGAAACGTTACGTATATATTAGGAAATAAGAACAAGAAAAATTTAATATTTTTTTAATTAATGTAATTTTTAGCTTATAAAAACCAACATGTTTACATCTGTAATTTTAAAATGGAGATTTATTTTTTTAAAGTGAATCTAAGATTACAAGATATATTCATAATTTATATTTTATGATTTAAATCTACCATCGATTATATACGTTTACTATTAAAATTATTAACGAATAGAAGATTTTAAGCTATAAATCCACAGATCTTATACATTTTTTGTGATAGGTTTAAGTCTACGAAGGGCCTATTTGGTGTGAGGAATTTCAACATTAAAACAAATGAAATCGTTGCAGATTATTGATAAAGCCTGAACTTTTATCGAGTTATTTAATAATGGTAAATTTTTATATGTTTCAATATAGTTATGTCTTAACTGTAATCCATTTCTTCTAACTTATGTTATAAAAAAATTTATCGTTACACAACTTGATTGTGACTAACAAGTAACACGAATTAGTCGAGTAAAAAGTAAAAGTTGCTTTACTTTCTAAAATATTTACATTTAACTATTGATACGGGAAGTCGGATAATATTTTTTCTTACGTCTTACAAATAAAATTATTCTGTTGGAAAGTTTTTTGGTTTCATTCTTATTACTTATTGATTATTATCCATGTGTAAACGAAACTGATTATTCATTCAAAGGAGTTATGAAACAAATGAGATTATCACGGTCGAATTCACTATCCCGTCCTGACTTATACACCATGACAATAGCTTCTGTCTATTGTAAGGTTCCAGATTCGTATCTTAGGGATAGAATCGACCACGGAATCGGAACTAAGTCCGTGTTTCCTGTATTCCACATCCTGTGGCCATATTGTTCATGATGCGGATGATGGTGGGGTCTACTTTAGGCTCAAAAAACTGATCTATAGCTTTGGATTATTAAGATGAAAGCATTATGTACAGTACTTCTAATTTAAAATTTGAATTGCAACTTGAAATTTATAGGATCTGACTATTTCTCTAAAATCCACGATAAACATCTAATAAGAAATTAAAACTTTTAGGTCTATTTCTAGCTACATTTTCATATTTGTATATTTACTTTCTAAATCATCTTCGAGTATTTGAATCCATTCCTTTTAAATCAATAAAATATTGATAAATTAATAATTTGTGTTAGTCTGTGTTGTAAAATAAATGTATAATAATTAATTGACAAAATATAGACGATTTATAATAATTTCAGATTTTACTAAAAATAAATTTTGTTTAATTTTAGATTAATTTAAGTTAATTTGAGACTTATTAAGTGCTGTAATCTGTTTAAAGCGGCCTTCTTCTCTATCCACTCAGTAGATTGTGCACACCTCTTCGTCCCATCTACTTGTCTGGGACGATAGATTTACAAGACTTTCTACAGTTACGAAGTGATTTGTGCGCCCATCTATCAGACACGGAAATGTTTAATGTACAGGAAATGTCTATCATGTAATGGAATCTATCAGACAATGCGATGAGAGCACTCCTACTAGTAAACGAGATCATGCTCATATAAGTGGCGCACATTTATTAAAGGTAATAAAGTTGTTAAACATGTCGACATCCTAGATTTATCGAAACGTCTCTAATCAAGTATTTAGAAAAATCGATACGCTACATTTAAATGATTTAGTCCATGCTTGCTATAAATTAGTATGGGGAATTCCTTTATTAAAGTTCTTTCAACTGTGAAATTTCTCTTAAATTATTTATTATATGGTTGCAGATTTATAAACCGGGATAAAATTTATAATACTGTATTTAGTTTAACTTAAACAGTTTGATTTTACTCCATTAATATGCTATTGGCAACTTAGTTTATTATCAATTTGTCCACGTTATTTCTTATTCAACAAAAGATTTAGCTATAACAAAGTTGTATCGATGTAGACAATTAAGAAAGTTGGTCAATCAGATCTGACCATAGGCCCATGGACAAACTCGTTACTGATCAGCACGTGTCTGGAGTGGCAATGATCGGACGTTCCATATGATATTGACTAAAAGACGTTTATTCTATTAATCTACATAGTTATTAATATATATACACTATTAACTCTACACAGAAGAAAAACAACTAAAAACAAGACAAAGAGAGCAATGTTAACATTGTCACTTAAGTGCGACAATGCCATCAGGCAATCATTTGTCAAATGTCAGTGCTATTGATCACTATGAATACATTCACCACAAACTCCCGCACCTGATACTATCGACAGGGAATGGGGATCCCGTAGGCTAAGGCACACACTGGACAGTTCTGGTCTATATTGTCACCACCATCGATGTTGAGGTAACAGGGTAGGACTGTAGGTGGTCGGCAGGACACCCAAATTGAAGTTAGTCATACAGTTTGCGGCTACACAAGTCGACGCGTCATTAACACCGTCGGGAGATTTAATAGTGTTTCCTATACAAGGTTTTCCATCTTTAACTAAAACGGGGACCGCTACTCTTCGAGGAGAAGGAAGTGGATTTAAATCGACTCCTTTCTCCTGTCTTGCTCGTTTGGTTTTATAGCGATGATTTTGAAACCAGATCTTTACTTGTGTTGGCGTTAGACGGATAATACTAGCAAGGTGTTCTCTCTCCGGAGCCGATAAGTAACGCTGTTGACGGAAACGCCTTTCGAGCTCGTAAGTCTGAGCTTTCGAAAATAAAACTCGTCGTTTGCGTTTTTTCTGAGGTTGATCCGATGTGGTTGTTCTTATTGTTGTCGGCGATTCAACTGGCTTCTCTCCTGTATCTACATCTAGAGAGTGTTCGCTGTCTTCGTGATTTGATAGTTGAATGCCAGATGACATTGGTACTAAATCGTCGGATGTGAAGCTATCGTGGTCCGGAAGATGACAGTTAGGAGGGATTGGTGGTAGGGTCAGTTCTGGGGTCAGAAGAGATGATTCCGGATTATCCGTTGTTACTTGACCTAAACAAATAGGACAATAACGATATTGAGGAGAAATTACGTAAGTCAGTAACGCGGGTTTCACGAGTTTCATTTGGGTTACTTATGATTTTAGCGACAGGCCTACGTAATAACATACTTAAGCATCATGGTAAATAACATTAAAGCACTGAATATTAAAGATCCTGTTAATGGTAAATTTCTATTAAAATATTTAAAAACCCAATTGTCATATCTCTTACGTTTAATATAGATTGCCCAATTCATAAAGAATCTTGATTTTGCAGTCGATTCGTAATAAAAATATTTTATAAATTACATTACATTAAATAATAAGACAGTTAAATCGAAAACTTACCAAACGAAGGATATACGGTTGGGGAAGCATCGGAGGAATTCCACCTCATGTTAAAAGTCGGTTCGCAAGTAAGTGGATTGTAATAAATTGGCTGATAAGTAGAAACATGTTCTTGTATAGTGCTTTCGAGGGTGCTGCAATCAGAAGAAACGTCTGGTAAGTCTAAAATGGCTCTTACACTGAAACTCGCGCCCTTCATTACGCCTGTGATTCAAACCAATTCGAACCCAACATGACCCACTTTGGTGAAAGATCGCGGACGCATGCGGTTCGGTAGACGAATCAAGGAGAGGGTGGAGCCGCCCTCGTTTGATTGGACGAGACAACAGCTCGAAGGTGGAGTTGGGGAAATCTCTCCACTTAAAGTTGTATCTGAGATTTAGGTTTTGCAAACTGTAGGTCAAGTGGAATTGCGTTGAGTGGATCGTCTGCTTTGAAGTTTGACATTTCATCTGATGAAGTGGATGTGATGGGTTGAACTTTTACTAGATTTACTCATCGAGGCGTTTCCTGTAAATTGCTTCCATATTTAACACCTTATTTACACCCACTTAAATTTTAGGCATTTTAAAAACATCGGTATTCGATAGGTACATCCGAATGCCTTTAATTAGGTAATTAATGGCTATGAATAAAAATAAACGTAAAATATAAACCCTAGTCATATTTTCAGTTATTCTTGGTTAGAAATATTAAATGGAAGCAAACGATTATCTAGAATAAAAATGTAAACAGTGATTATTTAAGTTCCTTGCTTATCTGGGAAATTAAAAAGGGTCTGCAATTGTTTTTTTAAATAAATCTAGAATATAAAATTAAATAAAAGTGACTTACTTTCTAATAATTAAATGTATGTAGTTCTTATGTTATTTGTCCTCATTGCTTTAATTTTGTAAAGATGAATAGATGAAAAATATAGCTACATAATATAAAAAATAATACGCTTTTGAAAATTTGCTAATTTCAATTACTGTATTGTTTACAATGAAATACAGATTTATTAAACAAGGTTTAAAACAAAATGTCATTTAACTCGGGTTAGGTTAGGTTAGACGAATCAGAAGAAATCCTGAATTAATGGAATTTAAGCGTTAAAACATAAATAATATCTAATTAATTTTTAATTATTTTCTTAATCTCGTTTGAAGAAATGGAAATCGAATGTATTAAGTAGAATCTATAACCTTTTTATTAGTAACAAATATTTCTTTAAGATTTTACTACTAAAATCTCAAAGTAGAAACTTTTTCTTCGCAAGATTCGATATTATCATCTCTGGCTATAACCAATCTGTGTGGTTAACAGTTATTGTTTTCTCATTAACCTACGGCTATAATCCAAATTACAACGCTTTAGCGAGTCGTCTAAAATCTGAAGAATCTAAAAACTATTGTTTAAATAATATAATCAATAACTCTAAATAATGAATTAACAAATATAAATTAAGAATAACTAAATGCTCTAGATTTTTCTAAGAAAATCACTTAGAATATTAATAAATTACAATATTATTAATTAAAATTCTTCAATTTTAATTAATTTGTTATAAAATGAAATTGGAATATAGTTTTTAGAAATTCCTAATTACCAATCATTGCCATAACTGATGTTCTGAACGAAGTAGCCGTCCATGTTTTCCTTTCTTTAGATATATGAAACGCCAAGAGATAACAGTATCTACGTTACTATCTACGGGACAGTTTAATTTTATGCGGGTAAAGCTTTTTTTTACACTAACCGATAACCATCTGTTCTCCTTAGACCATTAATTAAACTGTTTGGAAGTTAAATTACCGAAGAATCGTTTTCATAATAAATGCATTTTTGTTAGAAACAAGGCAGAAATAATAGCGAATGCTTGTATAATCAATGACACCTGACCCCCCCGTTTGGCTCGCGGGTAGAACAAAGTCTGCAGATATGATTGTCCGTTATTTCTCCGTGTAATCGAGTTAGTCTATCTTTAGTCTTTGTATACATAGTCAATCTGCTACCGCATAGATGCCAACGGAAATTCTCTGATCAAACTTAATATCGTCTTAGATAAAGTCTAACTAAAACGTATCGAAAGAAAATCGCTGCATTTAACTATTATCGGACGGTAATATATCTTTGCGCCAAGATTGCACGAAAATGTTTATTACGTGTTGGCTTTTTTTAATTTCCAGGATGATTTTAGGTTTTATCAATGTGTAACAAATGGGATCAGGTCTATGGAACCTTCTGTCATCAATTAGTCGGTAACAGGCTGACAAATTTCCTTTCGACCTGCCAATAATGGAGCGACGCAGACGGATATTGTCACCAAAGTCTGATGCTATAACACACCAAGTTGACCACAAACACAGACACTACATCCACACTAAAAGTCAGACGTTTCATTAAAACGCCTTTATGGCACCTCCCCACTGCCCTGATGAATGTCATAAATTACACAACACGGGGAACCCGAAATGCTACAAAATAAACAGCTAGTTGACGTCACTCGGGTCACAGCTTGCTTTTACGGCCATCTATTGGTTGTTGCTTGATTTCTCGTCTCCAATGAATGACAGGTACGGTTGGAATAATTAAATTTCTCTAAACCAATTGCTATTTAATGAACGAGAAATTGTGTAATGTCACTTTCTACTATAGTAATAATCATTCGGAGCAACTGTTTAACCGAGTGGTTCTTCAGCTAAATCTGATTTTAATAAGCTAAGAATTACAAAAGGTCAATGATATCATCCACTTTACTTAATTACACAACAAACATAATAATAGTAACGATATTTTCAAAAATTTGAAGTTATTTCGTTCTTTATCTCCTGCTGAGTTTAAATAAATCTGAACTATTATGAAAAATAAACATAGACGAAAATAGTTTACATATAGCTTATAAATGATCTAATTTAATAAATTTATCTAATTCCAGTTTCTTTATTTCGTATAATCTTTGTCTAGTTTCATAATTAGCATTTGAGTTATTTTGTTAATTAATTTCGAATTTTAAAGATACTTTTCTGCTGATATGACTAAATGCACTTGTAAAATAATAATACATAATTTTATACAAAATAGTTTTGTGTCGTTTATGTAAGGAGTAACTATGTTAGAAGCCATTAAATGTGTACTAAAGGTAATTAAAAGATTCTTTTTAACATTTAATTAGCGATATTCTAAAATTAATCTTATTATTTAAAACATTTAACTAGGGATTTTATTTTATTTATTTATTTATTTTTTTAAATCTAGTTTTATATCTTCTAACAAAATTTTTATCTTATCTTTTAATGTGGATATAAGATATAAATCTGAATTCAATTTAATATAAATATATCTTGAAAATTTTTGTTTTAATAAACTATAAATAAAAATGATTAACACATATAAATATCCAAATATATGTAATTAAACCTGCATATTATATTGTTCTAGATTATTAAATTAATTAATTAATTAATTAATTAATTTTTTAAACTCTTTTCAACCTGTAGTCACTGAAAGGGCCTTTTGATTATTGGTTCGGCCGGGCCAACAATGGGATAACTAGATGGTGGGGTAAGGGCCCGACATATCCGGGACAGATTCCCCGAAAAATTCCTGAGGTTTTTCGACCGGCCGAATCCTTCAGAGGACTTAACTGTCTCGTCCACCCGGCCGACCAAAACAAAAAAAAAAAAAATGATTTAAAAATTTTTTATGTTATTTCTATTAAAATCTAAAAGTTCAATATCAAATATACCAATACAAAGATTAAAACGTAATGTATCTTTTAGAATCGTATAGAAAATTTTAAATAATAAATATTTCTTCTAATCTATGATTAGATCTAGGTTTGGGATGTATAAAATAAATAAATATACTGTATGCTCATACAAACTTAAAATTTTTATAAAATTATTGAACGTAAACGAGTATAATGAATAAATGATCTGAATTATTTTTTTATATTAATGCAATTTATTTATTAACATTATAAACAACACAATATAACGAGTAAGTTTCACGTCTTGATAAAATTACTAAAGTAAATAATATAGTCCTCGGCTTAAAAAAGTTCTAACCTCAATAAAAATAATATTGTGCAATTGAATTAACTTTAAGCGTATTTATTTTAATTAAATAAGCTTAAAGCTCTATAGCATATTAAATAAAAATTTAATAAATAATCAGTTTAATATAAATAACCTGACTTATATTAACAACTTCGAAACACATCCGAATATGAAAAAATAAAATTATTAAAATAACTTTTATTCAATTAAATTTATTTTAATTAATTTTTTAAAAATTTATTCTGCAAATAAATATTGATGCATAAATAGTTTAAAATTCATAAATATAGTATATAAATAAGTTTAATTTTAATGTCTTCATCCTACAAATAAAAATTTACGTTTAAATAAGTAACAGTTTTCATTTTAAACGCCAGAATATGACTTTTTTTTAAAATTTTTATTATAAAAATTCTATTATTAAAAATATTTGCTACCGTGTGTATATAGGCTATCCGTATTTCTAGTAGGAAGGGTTGAGTCCAATTATTTATTTCCTTTACTTTGATGTATTGAGTAACTAACTTCCTCTTAATGTCACGAATTTTAAACTGTATCCAGACTTGTCCCGAATATCCTTATTTTAAAATATCTATTTTTTAATCTTTATGTATTAAAATCGGTTTGCATTCTATACGGGATCTAAACAATATTAAATAATAATATATCAATTTAATATAGGCTTAAAATATTTAAAAAATTGATTATCGTTGCTTTGCTGTATTATCATTGATGATATCTGTATAATACACATATAATACACAATCAGATAATCTGTTTAAATTACTTTAAAAAAATATTATATACTGTTTAAATAAATATTAAAATTATTTACAATTAAATCATATTTATAATAGAGATGAATACATAGAAATGATTAAAAATTCTTAAACTATTAAAGAATATTTTTTCATTTTTTTGGCAATTTTTCTGGTTTAATATTGAACCGAACTATGGTAATTTTATCTTAAATCGCTAACTCGCATGAGAAAACGTTAGTAATCAGACATTTTTTAAAACACAATTCTGAAATTTGGAACAGTTTTGTGGTCAGGACATCCGTTCGCATTTGACTATAAATAGTAATATAACGGTAATCAACAAAAAATAGTAAATATTAATTCGAACTAATTGAACTCGATTATTTTGATCGAAACTTTGTAAAGTTGTGTAAAAGTAGCTCTGTTATGAATTGGAAGCGCAGGAAGTACTCCATCCAGACAACAATGAGTCAGTTGATGTCATGTTTGACCAGGTCATCCACGAGAGGGCGGTCGAAATTGTTTCTTTGGTTTCTTTTTCGCCTGCGGGTCAGTTGAATGCCTAACTTTCCTATTGATAACACCTCAACCATTGATAGACGGGTAAGTCTATATCAAGTATTAAGTATATCTGATTATTATTAAATTCTAACTTATAAAATTTTGTTAATTAAGAGATTAAAAATCAATTTTATTTTTAAAAATATTGCAATTGAGTTTAGATATAAATATGTATAAACAAATAAAATATTTTTGATAACAGTTTTAAAGTTCTTAAATTTTCACCAAGGTTTCCAAATGGCGGGAAAAGCCCTATAAATTTTATTATATGTTATTATATAGTTGAATTAAAGCTTCCATTCAACATCTCTTGTATAAAAATTCACAAATTGATTGATTGCTTTTAATGATACTATGTTTCTATTAAATATACGGCAATTTATATTGCCTAATGTACTGTACATTTTTATTGAAAATAAAAGATATAATAATTAACATATATATATATATATATTGATTTTAATTATTATATCTTTTATTATACCTATATAATAACCCAGAAATACCTATATATATAGGTATTTCTGTTACTCTTAATCTGAACAAAATTGCTCAGTTTAAGTAACTGATAATCAATTTAAATAGTAATGTTTTCGCGTACATAAATTAAATGGCAAGCTAATTTGTCTTGAAATAAACTTATACAATTACTATAGGTTAAGTTACAAACATTTATTATATTGTTTCATAATAAATGTATTGTACTGTGCGTCTTACAGAATGTCCCGCATCAGTTTGTGGTCATTAATTTTCCGTTTGGTCTCTTTGTTCTCTTTAATATCGTCATTGAATATAGATCAGCGAAATCTATTTGGATTCGACATAGGTCTACCTTTAATGCCGCCTTGTAAGTCTGCGTACAAAGAAAAATTATTTATACGTTTTAAACTTTACATATTAATTAACTTTATTAATAAATATCACAATATATAAATTATAGATTCTCGTAATCGAAATTCTCCAGTTTTAGCGGCGACATATTATTTTAACACTCCAAACGATTCCAATTTCGATGACAAACTTGAAAATAATTTAATATTGAGTATTGGTGAGACTTGTGTAGCGGCAGACGGTCAGAAAGGCAGCTGTTATGATACTTCCGAATGCGTTAGAAGGAGAGGAACACCAATTGGTCAATGCAAGAATCAGAATCTGGTTTGTTGTATATGTAAGTAATCAATAAGTATATACATTATAGGCCAAAATATTTTAATTTTATCCTGACTCTTTCTATTTTATCTTAGTCCAGATCAGTTGTGGAGACGTTATACGCCAAAGTCCCGTGTATGTTAGAAATCCGGGATATCCACAATCGCATAATAAAGAAAAAATATGTAAAATTAGAATTGAGAAAGTAAATTCAACCATATGTCAATTCAAACTGGAATATATAGATTTCGATATTGCTCGTCCCGTCGATGGTAACTGTACTAACGACGTGTTAATAATAACTGGGCACGACGAAAATAATAGAATACCGCGCATCTGTGGATTAAATAATGGACAGCACAGTGAGTTATGTAGCATTCTACACAAGTTTTTTTTCTTATAATTAATTATTGATCTTTGTAAATATATAGAATTAAAAATAATCAAATTAATTTAAAAATTTCATTTAGTTTACGTCGATGTCAGGGAGTCCGGAGAACTTGGCTTACATATTATGATGATAGGAAATAATTCTAGAAAATTTAACATATTAATCACACAAATATATTGTTACGGAGATGATTTAGGTTTGTATTTTATCTCGATTTATTTCTTATTTTGATCTCCAAATAAGTTTTTTTTTTTTTTTGTTACTGTTTTGTTCTCGAAGCTCCTTCGCATTGTCTACAGTATTACACCGAAAGTCAAGGAGAAATTAAAAGTTTTAACTACGAAGAGCATACTGCACCAATGAGGATGCAAGGTTATCCTAATAACTTGGATTATGCCATATGTTTGAAAAAAATGCCCGGTTATTGTTCGGTCACTTATCAATTGTCGACGGGGAGAAACGGTGGTCATTATCCGTTTGCGGTGGGAACCGCGGCTTCCTCCGCTCTTTCTTCATCTCCTGTGACTGCTGAATGCAAAGACGATTATTTAGTCATAAGGGACACCAGACTGTGTAGTGCAGCAATGGCTCCTTCTCCTACTAGAACCTTAAGAAATGTAAATGCGTCTTCACCCATACTGCTCACAGGTAAGCTGAACAGGTGATTGATCTAGTTAATTAACTTCCATTGAATCGGTATGAAATAGTCCTGAAACTTGTGATTTTATTGACGTATTCGATTCATTTAGTAATGATATAAATTAAATAAGCATAAAATAGAATTAATACCACATTTTAAATAACATATGAGTATTATTTTCTTAAGAATACGTTTTACTGATCTATTGTCAATTTAGCTTTAAGCATTATAGAAAACTTAAATAAATTAAACAAAAATTAATCTAAAAATAACTCTAATTTAAATATTTAAAAAAATTTTAATCCAATTTCAGATTAAGATGTTAAAATAGTTTTTTCTCTTATATATAAACTTTTTAACTTGGTTTATTTTAAAAATCATCAACGAATAGCCGCAGATATCAGATTTTGGCCTGGACTAGTGATTCTCGAAGTGGGCGCTACTACCCCCTGAGGGCATTAGGAGATTCAAGGAGGACACTGGGAGGCAAGGAAGCAGTAGGGGCGCTGGAAGACAAAGGGGAAACATTCACTTTAAAACAAAAAATATTACTATTGAACTTTAAACAGATACACTGTAAAATCAATTTTTGAGACATCTGACTAGACGTAGGATGCATAGAAATAGCGCTTCTTTTTTAAAATATGATAAAGAAATACGCAAGTCGCAGTCGTACGAATAGAGCGAACTAAACAGGACAAAATACGCCCAATGTTTGCGTGACGTGGCAAGTGCTACTACGTTCTATAAGTCTTGTTCATCATATAGGAGACTAGCTAGACTTTCATGAGACTAGCTAGCCCTTCGTGGTTTTGTGTGCACAGACCTTCTTGCACTTTGATGTGCATGTACTGTACTGTACTTATACTATTTCTATTACACATTTTTGTGGTGCTCATCAAGTCTCAGTATCAGCAATACCTAGTTTTATTAAGTATTGTTATTTATTACCAGTATTATTACTTCATCTACATCCAGACATTTCAAAAGCATATTTTTTCTCCCTCAATTTTGTAGAATTTTGACACTAATTATTGAAGAAATTAGAGCTTATTACGAAGATATTAACTCATATAACTATCACATATTTAAGCTCAGGGATAGCATGATCTTACAAATAATAGTCTACTGTATATAGGAGAAGATGAAATAAGATGGTGTTGTTACGCTTTTAATTATTTAAATAAAACTGAAACACTGGCAAGGCGAACCTTATTCTCCCATTTCGACACGCTTAACTATTACGATTAATTTTAAATTTATCATTTTTAACTGATTTTATGGTGACGGCAGTGAAATATGTGCACTAAAAGAGGGCGGTAGTCCGAAAAAGTTTGGAAAACATTGGCCTAGATCAGTGTTTCTCAACCTCTAACGAATCGTCGCCCCCTTCAACGTAGTATCGTCCCCTTCAATAAAACCGTTACGTAGTATCGCCCCCTTCACTTCAAAATTCCGATGTCGAGGGCCAAGGCTAACGCCAAATTCGTACTGAATTGAATAGACTAGTGACTAGTATAATGTTATTTGTTTAATTATTGAACGATATAACGAATAAAATATCTAATTATTCTTAATACAGTATAATGTTTTACTATATCGCCCAGAAAATTGTTTTTCGCCCCCCAAAATATAAATTGTTACTAATCGCCCCCTCAACATGGAAAAACGCCCACATGGGGGCGATACCGCCCCCGTTGAGAAACACTGGCCTAGATGAAGCTAAAATCTGAGAAATTTTTGCGGTCATTTATATTACTCAACGCCATCTCTACTGCTTATGATTATTTAGACGGATAATGTGATGACACAACGAACATAGGCCTAAGTTTAAGTTAAACACTACCGATTTATCTGGAAATTTTTTTTTAAATTATATAATTTTATCATTATTAGTAATTATGTGAAAATGCTTAGTCGTTTAGCCGTAGTTCTTTATAATTCTAGAGTCATTCCTGTGTGAGTTTTCTTTTGAATAAGTATTAATTCGGAAAATTTTATATGTAGGCTATAACTAAAATATATTTACCACATTCATTAGAAAAGTTAGTTTAAATCTGAGAAAAATACATCATAGAATCTATAGAATTATTTGCAATATAAATAGAGTATATTTGAAATATTTTAAGAATTTTAAGAAAAACTTATACTTGAAAATGTCAAATATATTGTTTAGCTTTTAATACATTTAACTACCACTAGACTAATGAGTAAGGAACTAAATCTTATACTTGCATAGAAGGTGATTTTCAATTAAAACAGTGTTAGGAATTAGACTACTGAGATGAGTTTTGATTTTATATTGCGCTAAATCTGAATAAAATTAAAAGTTAAAAATAAATTCTCTATTAAGCAGAATATGCACTTAATCAATACAATAACCTTGGAAGAAGTAGAATCAGAGGGAGAAAATTTAGTCACAGTTTCACTGAACATCAATACTCCTCTGTAAAATTTAGAAGATAAGAGGATTAAAAGATTTTAATAAAGATTAGATGGAGTGACGGTTGTCTGAACGCAGATTGGCTGGAGAAGTAAAAGAAGACGGCGATACATCTAGGCTATCTTTACATAAAACCGTCGGCGGTAAGGCAAGAGTATCTCCAACTAATCTTTAAAAGCCTTTTGGGCCTTTTATTCTATGTTAGCAGATAAAAAAAGGCAAACGTCAGCAATGCTCATGTCTTTAATTCTATGCTTATATTAAAATGTAATTTTAATATATTCAAATAATAATAATTATAGCAGAAAATTTTTTACTAAATTTTTGCTTCTTTTGTCATCTCTCTTAAAATGATTACATTTATTAATGATTTAGTCTACATTTTATATATTACAATAATTTATTTTTAATTTTTATCCTCTTTTAACTTTATATTAAAATAATAAATTAATATATAAATAAAAGATATAAATTAGTACACAAGTATAAAAATTATCATTTGTTATAAAAACAACTGTTTTAAGTATATCATAGTACAAAAACAAATGGTATAAACTAAGTGTTCGTTCAAGTTTCATTGGATTATTATGCCAGAATTTTAAAGTTTTTATGCCTAAATTACAAGTAAGTTATTCTACAATTAGTCTGTTGATCATATTACACTTGCTTACAATGATTTGAATTATTAATAAATTATCGTCGACATTCATTTTAAAATAATATAATTTTTAATTTATTTGTATAATTTATATCAAAAGTAGCAATTCATAAAGCTTTTAAATATCTGAAGTAACATCTTATCGGTCTCGTATACAGTTTAATACACTACCGTCATTGCACTAAAAACATAATTCCCAAAGCATATACTGTATTAATATTTATTCTGCTCAAATAGTGACTTCATACGACAAAATTAAAATATCCTTAATATAATCGTTATCTGTATTCTAATTCTTTTCATAATAAGTGATAAAATAAACGAGATATCAGGACAAATGTAGATTTTTACTATGAATTTGTTTTAAGGTTAATAAATACACTAATCGTCTTTAAAAAGACATATTAAAACTTATGAAATAAAATATATTCCAAATGTTTTATATTATATATTTATTGGAACTTAAGTATAAATTTGTACATTTAGGCCAGTGTTAAAAATTTTTTCCAGCAGTGTGGGAACAAACACGTAAAAACAAATATTCTTAAACACAGAGTAAACACGTAGCCTATTATCTATTTTAATATTCTCTTCTTTTATTTAATCTATAGTTATACTTTTTAAAAACTGCTTAATATATTTATTAAAAAATATCCAAAAAACAATGAAAAATGTTGTAACCTATAAACGGCTAAAATTAATAAAAATATTTTTAAAAAAAATTGGCGCTACTCTACGGTGATGATGGTATATTAATTAAATTATACATTTAATAATTTATATGAAAATAATTTGTTATTTACCTAAACGTATAAGCTAAGAAACAGAATAGAAGAAGCGCGCATCCGGAAAAAGTTGATAGAGCGAAATGAACGTTCATTCTATCACTTCTGCAATTGCTCTGGCATATTTTGTTTATAATTGAATGATTATCTAAAATATTTCTTTATGTAACAGTTTATGATTATTATTAAACAATATCATTCTTATTCAGCTTTTTTAATTATAAGTGATATAACAAATATAATATTCCTATATTGTAAAATCTGTATTGTATCACATTGTTTATAATGGTGTCTTCAAAGAAACAAGGATATAAGTATTCAATATGTTTGTAAAAGCCGCTATTTAGAAACATTGAAAATGCTATTGATTAATTAAGAAACTCTTATTCCAATGATTCATAATTTTTTTTTTTTTTTAATTCTCTAGTTTTGTTGAATTTCATTCGTATATATCTTCTTACATGTAATATATATTAGCATTAAATATCAATAACATGTTCCTGGTCCATTAAAAAAGTAAGAAAAAGTCATTTCTTTAAAAGCAATTAAATTGAAGAAAAATAAATTTAATTTTGTAACCACAAAATAACCTAATATTAACATCTAAATAATAATAAGATTAACAATAAATACATTTTAAAATTTAAAGCATCATATAAAGATTTTGATCTAATATATTACAAAATAAAAATAAATACACTTACATTAGTTTTATAATATCATTGTTTAAAAACGTATCTGAAACAATTTATAGAATATTTAAAACTATGTATAAAACTGTATATTGTATACAAAATATCTAAATACTTTTAAAAACATAGCAAGAACATCTCATGGATAAATCTTATTTAAGTTCTTCGAATTATTTAGAAACTATAGTATTTTTCAAATAAAATGTTTAAATTTTCTCTTTAAAATCTTAATATAAAAGTTTTTAAGAGAATTTAAAACTTATATTTAATATAATTTAGTCATTTACAAAAGTAACCAATACTTTTTTATATGAATAAATATAAAAATTTTTATGCTAAAATATTAAAAATAGTTTTTTTATTATTTATTACGGATAATATAATTATGGATATAAATTTTTTTTTCTGTGATAAATTTTCTATTCGAATTTCTATAAAGATTACTACACTTGAATGTCATTTGCTGCCATCTAGCGATGTTATTTTCATTATTTTTAACGTGATAATTTCTGAAATTTACGCTATATTTTATAAATATTTATTATTTCAATAAATAAAGATTTAATATTTTTCTTGTATTAAAATTTTATTAAAAGTATATATATGTGTGTTTGTTTTAGATACTACTTCGGGACCGTTTATCGTCCGTTTTGTATCAAACGGAGCTCGCAACGCACGAGGATTCAGTTTGAAATATCAACAACATCCATGTAATAATCAGAATAACTAATAATATTATCTCTCCTTATATTTTCGAGTGTTTTGAGGGTATAGTGGTACCTCAGGATACGAACGCCCCAACATACGAAATTTTCAGGATACGACATGAAATTCGAACATATTTTTGTTCCACGATACGAACAATAACTCACCATACGTCGTTACATTAGTTCGCAGCGCCAATTTTTATTCACTTCTGTTCATTGGTCTCAGTCCCGTGTTTGCTTCGTCGTGGAAGTATCTTGCTCGATAAAGGAAATCTTGAGGTATTATCAGAAAGTGACTGATTTTATTGAAAAGAAACATTCCAAAAAGGTTCACACTAGCTGTATTGCTGCTCAGAGTAATGACATTTGCCTAAGTCATTTTAGAAACACTTTAAAAAGTAGGCAAAGCCAAACCTCTTTGGATAGATATTTTACCAAATGACCTGTATCCAGTGAAAGTGCTGGTGGAAGTGAAGGAAAGAAAGCAAAAAGCAGTGAATAAAAATTTAAAAAAATATATATAAAACAACACTAATTTTTTTTATCTTCTCTAAGTTATTTTTAAGTTATTGTTACATTATGTTATATAAGTTAAGTTTTAGTATCATTTCCCTTCTCCCTCTCTTCCGCCACCAGTTTACACCTCCACCGTCATCTATCCTCAAAGGTAAAGTGCAAATAAAACTACATTTTTTTTAATCAATTATTATTCTATTATGGTTATTTATACATTTACAACTACAAAACGCATTTTTCAGTGTTTTCCTTACTATAGTTATTATTATTTTTTTTAATGTACTACTTAGCTTTAATTTGAGTGTGTTTTTCGTGTTGGAACAAATTATTTGGTTTTACATGTAATCGTATGGGGAAAAATGACTCACCTTACGACATTTTCATGATACGATCTCAGTTTTGGAACGGATTAATTTCGTATCCCGAGGTACCACTGTATTCTGTATGATCACTATTGTTTATTGTCCTAATGTAATATCACCACCCGGATGTTCCATTGTGGGCTTGAAAAGACCGTCTTAGTGTCTACTGGGCGGAAAGAACCCAAAAAAAGTTATCCGTAATTAAATGTGTTCATAATTGAAATACTGTATGTTATTTGCGTATTTAATAACATTATTGTAACTTATATGCAAATAATAAAACGATTACTTATTGTAAGATATTAATTTTTGTTAAGAAATATTCCAAATGTTATGCAAGGATAAGAATTAACAGAGTCAAATCATAAAAAAAGAGGGCATCTAAGGGAAGTTTCATTAAAAGATAATGTAATATTAATATTCAAAAAGGACATCTGACACGTGAGATGTAAAAAATTGCGCCAAGTAAAAAATTATGACAATTTAGATGACAGTCAAATTTTTTCTTAGGAGTTTTTCTTTCGTAAAGATAAGCTTGGCGTTTCGAAACGGTATCCACAAGATTTCCTGTATTAATGTTTTCTACGTTTCGCTTCCAAGCACCAAATCTATCTTTATCAAGAAAAACTCCTAAGAAAAAAAATATTTGACTGTCATCTAAATTGTCATAATTTTTAACTTGGAGCAATTTTTTACATCTCATGTTTTTGTTTGGATTTCAATTGTTATTTGGTTAATGATTGTGTTATTACATCAAGATCTAAGACCATGACTATGATTCGGTCGGCGATCGGCAATGGCGATGGACCGAACGCTTTCAATACGACGTTTAGTAAAATCGTTATAAATAGTTTTAATTTGCTTAAATTTGAGCTATTCTTATTTTGGATAACATTTTGAATGAAAATTATTCGTCTCGATACAATTTTATCCTCATAAGAATTAAATTAAGCGATAAAAGTAAAATAACTCTATGGGGAACTTTGACCTATCGGCTCAGAAGTTTCGCCAGCATCTCACTTATAACGAGAGAAGCTTAAGTTTAAAATTTGAGCTTTCTAGATTCATTAGTGTTTTTTCTGTAAGAGCGTCTGCAGTGCCGGATGAAGAAAGAAAATACAGCTTTTTTGTACTTTCCGATTGCTTATATTTCGGCAATCTTTTATAGAAAAATCTGAAATTTTGCACATTATCTAAGAAAACAATTATCTTTCGAACGAGATATTCAGAATTACTATAGGCGTTTGGGGGGCGGAGAAATCGAATCCCGAAAATCGGCAACTTTGATTCCTGTACATAGTCAGTCAGTGCTTTTTTACTTGGCACGGAGACACTGCCGTGACTCTCGACATCTTGTTTTATATTTTTTATTTTTTTATTAATTTACTTGTCTATATATAAAATATATAAGATTCTTTAAACACATATTAAGACTAGATTTAAAAATTTATTTTTATAAATATTTTTATAATTTATGATTTTTAGTAATCAATATTTATAAAAGCACTTAAATGAAATTAAACGTTACATAATGTAATATGATGACAAAAATGTTAAATAATTAATGAAAATTAATAATACATTTTTAAGCAAAAAACATTTATAAATTTATTTAAATGGATAGAATTTTTTACTGCAATTATACACTTGCTCTTGCTAAAGATACTGCAAAAAGCAGCAAGTAAACATATTAATTATAATTAATAAATCTTCAAGTTACATATTGTATTAGCATATATATATAGGCCTATATATTATTATTTTAATACCAGAGTCAATAAAATCAGAATTTTCAGTAATTGAAGCCTTAGGGTCGAGTTATAAACTCCGTAACGTAACCGTAACCGTACCGTATCCGTAGCCGTAAGCGAATCCGTATAGCATGGTTATAAAGTCCGTATCGTATCCGTATGGCCGTACCGTATTCCGTAAGAAAAGTTTGGATCGATCAAACTTTTACGGTGGCGATACGGAAAATTGACCAACTGCGCACGCGCTAATCGTAGTCGATGATGATAGTGTTGCCAGATAAAGAAAAAAATAACAAATTGATTGAAAAGTAACTTTTGACTGACAATGCTACTTCTAAATAATATAAAATTTTAAGATAAGAATTACTTTGGTCATAAAAAATAGAAAAATGATAAAATAAATAAATAATTATAGTGTTAGATCTGGCAATAACTATAGATGATTTTGCGCATGCTCACAATGGACTGCTCCGTAAACCGTAAGAAAAGTTTGTTCCCTTACGGATACGGATAAGCCCTTACGGTAGTTTATAACTATTGCTATAGATATCCAGTGTAGCAAACATTTACGAATACGGATACGGTTACGTTACGGAGTTTATAACTCGACCCTTAAGCCTGTTTCACAATCACTCTTTCTGACGCGGAAAGTAGGCGGATGAGGACAGTGGCGTAGCGTGGGTGTCAGCCGCCCGAAGTGGAGGAAAATTTCGCCGCCCCCTTATTTAGGTATCTCAATTTAAAAGACTAAAATTCAGTTTCGTCACAGAATAAGTAATAAAAAATTCCGTGCTCATTTCAATCGGTCCTAATCGTAGGTACGACAAAAATATGAAATGAAATGGTTCAAATGTTTACAAGATATTATTATTTATTGTGAAATTTTGCCGCCCGGTGCGGGCCGCCCCTGCCGCCCCACTACGCTACGCCACTGTATGAGGATCCTCATTGCAATCGCAAGTTTTTCGCTTTGGCACTCGTTTCAATCGTATAAAATCGCGTTAGGATCCAAGGTCATAGACCTTGGTTTGGATAAGGTTCCGCAACCGGTTTGTGGGAGAATTTTCTACGTCAAACCGTGCTTGAAATCTAGCGAATCCAAACATTTCAGCCAATCGGAGGACGAGAAAATCGCGAAGCATTCCGATAATGGGCGGCCACCATTTCCCCTATCGACTTTAACTAATAGGAACCCTTTTAAGGAACTTGATAGTTGATTGTGAAACAGAAGCGGAAAGTAAAAACTGCACATGATCGTACAGACGATTCTGCCAAAATATCGCTTTTAGAATCTCAAGGATTCCGCTTTCTTCACGATTATGAAACAAGCTTTATTTACTTACCCCGTTTCATGTTATCTGTCGCTTATTGTCATAGTACGGGCTACTCCCAAAGTGACTACGATATACGGGTTCTATTTATAAGAGCTAATATTAATTTTAAATAAGAAAATGTTAGGTTGGATTCACACGAACTGTCGAATCCGGTTTTGACGGGCTGAAATACCGGCAAACATGAATGGTGCGAGAGTGACCTAAAATCTCGCTCAACATGAAATACGAGTAATTTATTCAAGACTACCTATACTGGCCATTATTGGAAGGTTTGCCCAACAATTTTCTTTGTGTATTTTTGATATAAAAGATCTTTAACCTCGTACAGCAGTATTTCCAAAAAATATTTCTTTCTCAAAATTATGACCTTAATTATTACTTTATTTGTAATCAGCATATTTCTTAGAAATAAGGTCAACAAAAAAGTTTATTATTATTATTATTTTTTATTGTTATTTTCACGTTGTCCATGTTTTCTGAATTGGAAAAGTTGTACAACTGAATTCTTAACATTCTACTGCTCCACTACTGAATTATCCAATGTAGTTTAAGACAAATAATTAGGTGTACTGTTTCCAAACTTTTTTTGAATTTGATCATATGTGAACTTAACATAAGTATCATATTGATCAGCTAATTTTGTTGTCAATACGCGGTCGTACTCTTCACGGATCTGATTTTCACGATCTTCCATCATACGCTCGCAGATTAAGCCAACTTGTTGGAAAGTAAAAAGCGGCTGATCGCGTCTCGTCGGTGCTAAAAGGCCATTTCCAGGACTTACTACATTCATGATGGGAGAGTCTGACGAACTCTCCGGTGTATTAGATCCTCCGGACGAAAAATAAAATCGTTCTCGTCTTTGTAGTCTTTTCATCTCTTCTCTAATATTTATGGCTATTTGTTCAGATGTAAGTTTAGGAGAAACATCTCCGAACGGTGATGGCTGGATTTCGTGCAATCTTGTCGGCGGAATGGCCGGCGATAATGTCATGGAGCCACGTCTTCGTCTTTTAGCTGGTTTGCGATTAATTGTGTTCGATGGATCCCATTCGCAGAACCTCTTCAACTTAAGTCTACGGGCCATACCGAAAATATCGTTATATCTCTATAAATATCACGTAATTTGAAGTTCCGTACGAAATTCACACACTTAGAAGTCCGAAAAGTCAGTAATTTTTAAACTTTTTAACAATGGAACGTTTACTTCCGTAATATCGACCCGAGTAAATTAAAAAGTTCGTTAAATATTTTGTTCTATTCTTAAATTTAAAAATTGTGTTCGATTTCTTTGCCTGATGACGTAGCAGTTTTTTTAAATTAAAAATATGTGATTTTAAAAAAACAATTTTAAAAAGATAATTTTATTTATTTTTTTATTGTTAAATATCTACTTTTTAAAATATCTATTCATGAATATTATAGAATTCTTTATCAAATTAAAAGGAGTTTAATGTGTCCTATCCCCACAGAGAGGTCGGACTCAATGAAAATGTTATTTGTTATTAATATTTACAATTTTTAAAATAAAGCTCATCACTACCCTCAAAATTAAGCTTTTGCCATTCGATAATAATTAAAAATATAATAAAAATATAACAAGCAATAATTTATTGTGTCATCGTCACAATGCCGAGCTGCAATTTTTAATCATATTTTTAATTTATTCAATTTAAAATATATGTTCTCCACCTCAAATTAGTACTGTAGTGTCTTGCTTCTGTACTGTACATCATACTTTTCCGTTAGCAGTGTTGTGTCAGTCATCTATCTAACTCCTTTCAGGGGAAAAGTTTTAAATTAAAACGTGACTTTCGATTTGCATGGAAAGTTCCTATATACTGTAGTTAATCGAAGCTTCCTGTCTGTAAGCCTTCCATATCTGGTCTTAAATTTCATTTATCTAACACCCTTTTCAAGATTAAGGATAGTGAGAATTTATAGGTCTACAATGTTTTCAAATTGCAGCCCAAAAAGTTATACTGTGGAACCTCGGTATACGACCTTAATCCGTTCCTGGATATTGGACTTATACCGAATAGGACGTATACCAAACCAACCTTTTCCATAAGAAGTAACGTAAAAATGATTAATCCGTTCTCATGTAAAAAAAATGGCTGGTTTTAAACACCTCGCTTTCCTCGCTAGTTTCTGCTTGATTTTAATGAGATCAGCATGTATCCTTTTAACTTTCTCGCAAATAATTTCTTCCGATACGCTGTCGCCGGCACACTGTTTTTCAGTTATCCAAAGCAAAAGCAATTTCTCGATATGATCTAATGCAGCGTTTCTCAAAGTGGGCAATAACGCCCCCTTGTGGGCGCTGGAGGCTTTCAGGGGGGCAGTAGAAGGCTCAAAGAGAATTGGGGGGCGTTAAGGAAATATAGAGGGGCGACGGCAGACAAATTCTATATATAAAAATTCGACGGAATATATATAAAATGTTGACATTTTATATATTTTTTATTTTTTATTGAAGGTCACAACTTGAATATTTCTAACACATTGACTTTTATTTTAGCTCAGCGTTTCTCAAAGTAAGCAATAACGCCCCCTTCTGGCGCGATGAATAGATCTATGATAGAGGCAGGGT
>NW_019384602.1:1003669-1027071 GCF_000671375.1 Centruroides sculpturatus | reverse complement strand
GTTAAATCTCGAACACGCGTGCCACCTTCATATTTCTCAACAATCTCTTTTTTCAGTTCCGTTGTGATTCTAGACATTTTTTTTATTTTTCTGTTGCCCTTTTGCAATTCATGATTAATAAAAATAATAAAATGTTACTTACAAATTAAAATCAGAAGAAATTTAACAAAATTATAAACCGTAGCACAGCGAAAGTCTAGTCTAGTGTAGTACACCGATAGTTCTACTTGTTCATAGATGGCGCGTATAATTGAATTAAGTCGTATACCGAACAAAAGTCGTATACCGAGCAAAATTTGTTTCGTCCAAACAGGACGTATTCTAAAGCAGACGTATACCGAGGTTCCACTGTATTTTTAAAATAAAATCTCAAAAGCCGAAAAAGCTACGCATTTCGTTGCTTAATATTTTTCACAAGCTGATAGGTTTAAAATATGGTAATGTTTTAAACCTAGAAACCAATATGTACAGTATTAATAATTCTTACAGATAAGATATTTAACGAAATCACTTCTAGACATTTGTATAAATGACATAACGAACAAAAGGTTAGTTCATGTTCCTATACTTTTGTAATCCAGAATGACGCATAACATGCACAATTTGTACATTGCGGTTTCTACTTATTGGCATGTTTTTTTGGGGGGTCTATTGTTTTACCGGCTGTTGAGGGAAAGTATGGTATGGCGATCGGGTCAATAAATAACCCCTTTACCAAGATTTCTATATTTTTGCACTCGGGACATCTTAAAACGTAAAGAAATGCAAAAAAAATCGGGGGTAATTTGTATGTATGGTTGTTAGTGTGTGTATGTGTGTGTGGGGCACGATTTTGTTTACCCTGTGGCCGCCAGCGCCAGAGATCCTGAACACTGTCTGGCAACACTTGCCAAGATCACGAACTCTGTCTGGCAACACTTGCCAACAAGAGTGGCTGGCAACGTAAAAAAAGAAAAGGCGCGAAAGTTCGTTGGATTTTGTCCGGGTGTTGCCCGAGGATGTCTGTGACAGTTCTAACCTTTTCTAATAAAGTTCTTTTTTGTTACTGTTCGTGTTTGCCTGCTTAATGTTAGATCTAAACATCAGTAGGATTGAATGACAAAGTGGTGACCCGAACGTTATCCGATTAATGAACTACCTGGACTTTCGACTGAATTGGATAGCGAACAACTCTGTGTCTATGATGGAACTTTTTTAACAGGATATGCAGGTATGATCAGTTTCTAAATCGTAAATTCGATAGGAAGACGGTGGGTAAATCTTACCGAAGACTAGGAGTACGTGACTCAGGCTAAGCTTTATCCAAGACTATCCCGCTTTCTTTGTAGCCGCATAGTTAAGCGCCCGGAATGGCGGAACAGAACGAGTTGGAAATCGGACGTGTACAGGCAAAAATGCCTATCTTTACTAAAACCAACATCAAATTATTTTTTGTGCAGCTAGACGCGGCTTTTGCCATTAATCGGATTACAAGTGAGAACACTAAGTACAACTATTTAATCAATTCCCTGGACGCGGAGATTCTATCTAATGTTAGTGACTTAGTATTTGACCGTCCAGCCGAGGCTCCGTTTTCTAAACTTAAAGATCGACTCCTCGAAATTTTCCAGAACTCCGCTGCTAAAGAGGCTAAAATTCTGCTTGAAGATCTGGCGTTAGGGGATCAGAAACCCAGCGTTTTACTCCGTAAAATGAGGGAGCTTTCAGCGGGCAAAATTACCGAAGAATTTCTTAGAAACTTGTGGCTCCAACGTCTCCCCAAAAATATTCAGACCGTATTGGCTGTTAGCAGTGATGAACTAGACAAGCTAGCCATCCTTGCTGACAAGGTTGCTGAACTTACAGAACCAACCCAACTGGCCAGCATCAACTTGAAAGACGAAAATCCCGTAATCAAAAACCTTGAACTGCAGATTTTAGAACTCACAAAGAAGGTTGCAGAACTTAATGTATCGCGTACTGCTCGTCCCCGTTATCGTAGTAGAGAGAGAAACCGACATAACCCGAATTCGAGGCACCGCGTTAGTTCACGCTCTCGGGGAAGAAGCCTCAGTCGTCAGGGATATTGTTACTACCACAGTAAGTTTGGATCAGCTGCTTGGAAATGTCGTTCGCCGTGTTCCTTTAATCGAACTGCTGATCAGGGAAACGAGAGCAGCCAGCCGCAGTAACGGCCTGTGGGTCCAGTCTGGCTCCTAAATATAGCCGTTTGTTTGTGTATGACAACAAAACTGGCCTAAATTTCTTAATTGATTCTGGAGCAGATTTATCGATCATTCCCAACCGCACTAAGAATCAGCCTACAAAGGTTGAATTGTATGCTGCCAACGACTCTAAAATCTCGACGTATGGAACAAAAGTGCTAGAACTTGACCTCAACTTAAGACGTTCTTTCAGATGGGAATTCACCATAGCTGATGTGCAGAAGCCTATAATCGGTGCAGACTTTTTGGCCAACTTTGGACTCATTCTCGACATCAGAAACAGATTACTGGTTGACCCCCTGACTTCCCTTACTACACGAGGAAGATATTATACAGGACCACCTACTTCAGTCAAAACTATAATCAGCAATTCCCCAATGCAGGATATCCTCAAGGACTTTCCACATCTCACTCGTCCTCGACCGTTTTCAGATAAGGTCAGGCACAACACAGTGCATTATATCGAGACACACGGTCCACCCGTATTTGCTAAACCTCGTAGATTGCACCCGGCTCAACTGCAAGTAGCAAAGCAAGAATTCCAGCACATGATGGAGCTAGGTATATGCAGACCATCAAAGTCCAACTGGGCTTCTCCCCTCCATATGGTGCCGAAGGGCCGTAACGATTGGAGACCTACGGGAGACTACCGTGCCCTGAATAGGATAACTGTTCCCGATCACTATCCAGTGCCACACATCCACGATTTTGGTCAAAATCTACACGGAGCTCGAATATTTTCCAAGATCGATTTGGTTAGGGCCTTCCATCATATACCAGTTAACCCAGATGATGTGCCAAAGACAGCCATTACGACGCCATTTGGGCTATTTGAATTCATTTTCCTCCCTTTTGGTCTCTGCAATGCAGCCCAATCATTTCAACGATTCATGCATGAAGTTCTGCGAGGCCTAAACTTCTGCTTTTCATACCTAGATGACATCCTCATCGCTAGCACTTCGTGGGAGGAACATAAGATGCACATGCGGCAAGTGTTTCAACGCCTAGACAAGTACGGTCTGCAAATCAATGCATCCAAGTGTACTTTTGCTGCCTCACATGTATCATTCTTAGGATACATGGTGTCTCCCCACGGCATTATGCCACTTCCGGAACGTGTATCTGCCGTAACTCAACAGAAGCGACCACAGACCCTCAAACAACTGAGAAGGTTCTTGGGCATCTTGAACTTCTATCGTAGGTTCCTACCCAATGCGGCCCATCACCAAGCTCCTTTGCACGACCTACTTAAAGGAGCAAAGAAAAACGACCAACGTGAGATTAAATGGACTGACAATTCTATTCAGGCATTTGAGTCATGTAAATCACAATTAGCAGAAGCCACCTTACTACACCATCCTTCACCAAGTGCTACCCTTGCACTTCACGTCGATGCATCTGATTCTGCTGTGGGCGCTGCCCTTCATCAAGTTACAGCACAAGGTCTCCAGCCACTGGCGTTCTTTTCCCGCAAGCTGAGTAACTCTCAGCGTCAGTATTCTGCATACGACCGAGAACTTCTGGCTGTGTATTTGGCTGTGAAACATTTCCGATTTATGCTGGAAGCACGACAGTTCACCATTTACACAGACCATAAACCATTGACGTTTGCTTTCCAGCAACGACACGACAAATGTACACCCCGTCAGTTGAGACATCTCGACTTTATAGGACAATTCTCGACAGACATCAGACACATAAAGGGAATCGATAATGTTCCAGCTGATGCTCTCTCCCGTATTGAATCAATTAGTAGCCCATCTATAGATTATAGCAAAATTGCAAAAGACCAACAGCAAGATCCTGAGCTCCAGTCTCTCCTGACTTCAAGTGACTCATCACTTGTACTTAAGAAGTTTAAACTTCCTGATAGTGATGTCGAAATTTACTGTGATGTATCGACAGGTCGCATTCGTCCATACATTCCACCTAATTATCGTCGCACTGCTTTCAACACTGTCCATAACCTGTCCCATCCAGGTGTAAGGGGCTCAACCAGATTGGTAAAAGCAAAATTTGTTTGGCCGTCCATCAGTAAAGACTGCCAGACATGGTCTCGCACCTGCATTTCTTGTCAGCGGTCGAAAATCCAGAGACATGTCGCTAGCCCTTTGGGAACCTTTCCTATTCCAGACGCTAGATTTTTAAACATTCATATTGATATTGTTGGTCCATTGCCACCTTCCAACGGCTCAACATACTGCCTCACAATCATCGATAGATTTTCTCGTTGGCCTGAGGCAATCCCGTTGCCAGATATAGCGGCTGAAACAGTAGCTTCAGCCTTATATTCAGGTTGGATATCTCGCTTTGGAGTGCCTGCCCAAATAACATCTGACCAAGGACGTCAATTCGAGTCTAGCCTATTCAAATCCCTCACTCAACTTCTTGGTGCCAAAAGAGTTAGGACAACAGCATACCACCCAATTGCGAATGGCATTGTTGAACGCTTTCATCGTTCACTTAAAACTGCCATCAAATGCCACTCTACTGACAGGTGGACGGAAGTACTACCTACAGTCTTGTTAGGATTGCGAACTGCGCTTCGTGAAGACACCAATATTACTGCAGCTGAAATGATCTATGGCACCAGCCTCCGATTGCCTGGAGAATTTTTCGTCCCAGGTTCTCAGGACATCAATCCATGTTCTTTCGTCGAAAAACTCAGAACGATGATGGCGAACTTAAAACCAGTGCCTGTTGTGCACCACTCCTATCGCAACCCATTTATCCACAAAGAACTGCACTCATGTTCCCACGTATTTCTCCGCAATGATGCTGTACGGAAGCCCTTGCAGCCTCCATACGATGGACCCTACGAAGTCGTGTCACGCGGTAGCAAGACATTCACTCTATGCATAAAGGGAAAAGAAACTGTAGTTTCTATTGATCGCCTGAAACCGGCTTTTATTCTCGCAGCGAGCGAGTCGGACCAGTTACCCCCAACGTCTCCAATGCCAAGACCAGCGACGACTAAACATACGACAGAAGATCGAGCCCCAACGCGACAAACTACCACGCGCTCTGGCCGACATGTATCGTTTCCCGTTCGTTTCGTGTCTCAGACACTGGTGGGGGAGTAGCTGTGGCCGCCAGCGCCAGAGATCCTGAACACTGTCTGGCAACACTTGCCAAGATCACGAACTCTGTCTGGCAACACTTGCCAACAAGAGTGGCTGGCAACGTAAAAAAAGAAAAGGCGCGAAAGTTCGTTGGATTTTGTCCGGGTGTTGCCCGAGGATGTCTGTGACAGTTCTAACCTTTTCTAATAAAGTTCTTTTTTGTTACTGTTCGTGTTTGCCTGCTTAATGTTAGATCTAAACATCAGTAGGATTGAATGACAAAACCCTGTCTGAAGCTTAATAACTCCTATGCTTTTTGTCTAAAATTTCTAAAATTTTGCAAGGAGGTTTGTTTATTAGGGGAATTGATGTTAATAAATTTTGGTGATTAAAGGCGAGGGGATGGGAGATAAAGGGATTCATGTGTATCTCCAATAGGATCAGACGTAATGACGATTTTACTTGTTATTTAGCATAATTTTTTAAAACGCATCCTTACCCTTAAAATTAAGCTTTTTGCCATTTTTAATAGTTAAAAATATAAAAAGTTTTTAAAACAAATACAACAGATGGCGCCACTAAAATTTTAAATATTGCCGGGAAAGTTAAGTAACTCGTTGCTGAAATTTTTTTAATCGTACGTGCTTTATAGAAAGTTTCTGATTAGTTTATTCGATAGATAAACGCTAATTATTTTTTAACGGAAAATTAAAATTTCGGAGAGTTTATGAAAATACTGTATGAAAATCTCATTCGAGTTAAACAGTTCGATGAATTGAGTTAACCAGTTTGATTTAACATGTAAATTTCTATGCTCCGGAAAAGAAAAGGACTTCGAATTATCCCGGTTCGGGTTAACTAGGTTCTACTGTAGTAAAAATGTCTATGTAATTTAAAAGCCATGAAAAATTATTATAAAATTATAGACAGACAGCTTTAAATGTATTAAACCTATATTGATCCTAATAATACTGATTCTAATTTATTTAACTGATTTATTTGAAATTTTCTATATTTTGTCCGTTTTATTATTAAATTTGTATGAACCAACTTCTATGTTTTTGACATTTTACACAGAATACAGCTGTTGTTATCTGCCATCTTTTTTTTTTTTTTTACCTAAATTCATAACGTCATAGATAAGTGTTGTTAAACATAAAGGTACGGAATTCTCCCTACACGAAAAGGGAAGAAAAAGCGTTACAATAGGATGCCCTCATACGAAAAATTTTTGAACATAGGCCTAAATGTAAATATTGATAGTTAAGTTCCAGTAAATATATGTATAGACTCCATTTTTATCTATTGTAGGCGAAAATTTTTGTTAAAGCTACTTGCTTAGTGTACGGTTGTACTTTTTTTAAAACTCTCTCCACCATCTGGGCACTAAGAGGGTCTCTTTTTAGCAAGCCATTACGGGTTCGGCCAGGCCCACAATGGGCAGCCGGGTGGTGAGGGACGGGGCTCGACTTATCCAGACGGACCACCCCCCGAAAAATTCCTGGGGGTATTTTGACCCGTTATAGATTCAAAACCCGGAGTTCCCCAGAATGGTAGGCTGTCACCTTGACCGCTCGACTATCCGGCCATCAATGTACAGTTGTGCTAACAGAGCATCTAAAAATTTATCTGTTAGGTATGTGTCAGTTACTAATGAACCTGTTGTTCATCCCGTTAGTGGTAGTGATATAGTGTTTTTATTTGATTACAGCCATATGATTAAATTAACAAGGAATATTTTAGGAGGGAAAAAAGCTATATTCTAAAAACATCATTGTTGATTAGTGTTATATCAACGCATTGCACAATTTACAAGATACTGAAAATATTCACTTGGGAAATAAGCTCAGGAGTGCACATGTGTTTTTTACAGCAAAAAAGGAAAGTGAAGTTAGCAACACAGTTAGTTACTAACGTGTAATTGCTTCTATAACTCATGCTATAACATTTTGTAACACTCATTTGCAGCTAACAGCATTCAGAGGTTGTGAAGCAACTAATGAAGGATTTGTTTGATATGCTCAGTTCAAGAAATGTTAAGCAGACTGGGTTGAAAGAGCTATTAAATGTCAATAATCATGACAATGTTTTTGAATAAAGTGAATGTATTTGTAACTTGAAAATAGGTACAGATGGCGAAGCCATACTGCAATCAAGTAGGAAAATGGTTTCCTTGGCTACTTGTTTGTATCAAATCTGTAAAGACACTATGAGACATTGATTGCCAATAATTCTCTTTCATCAATTTCGCTGTAAAACTTGGTCAGGATCACATTGAATTGTTTTTTCACAGTGTCAGAATACAATAGGGATGCAACAATAATCCTTCTGCACACCAATTCAAAGCAGCATATAAAAAAAACTTTTAAATTCAGAAACAAATAAATACAGTAGAACCTCGATTATCCGGACTAATTGGGGATGAAGGTAGTCCGGATAAGAAAAAATCCGGATAATTGAAACAAATACTTTAATTTGTCTTTTAATGATAATACAACACGTTTTCTTTTCGATGACATATTGGTAATATTAAAAATAAATACTGTATTTAAATCGTGATCAAATTTTCAAGAAACAAATGTTTTATTGAATTTGGACTACTACTGACCAGCGCTAACAGACTAGCTATTGTTTAAAAGGCCCTCTGGCGGCTCAAAAAGACGGATTTTATAAAATAAAAAGCAGTTGAAACTGCATTTTTATGAATAAAAATTTGACAAACTATTTATCTTCTTATGACGAGTAAAATTTTTCGTTGCGTTCACGGCTTTTAAGTAATGCATAAACCTTCGAGGCGCGAGGCCCTTCGGACCGCGAGGCATAGGCGGTGGCCCACGTCGCCCATGCCTTACGCCGCCCTTGGTTATAGAAATGATGTAATTTGAGTATAAATTACAGTATTTATAAATACGTATGTCAAGTTATATTTTTATTATGACGCAAAATACATTCAAGAGTTTACGACCACTGTGCCGGGTGAGACGTTGTTGAAACAAAAAATGTTATGCATTCCATCACGTACATAAACAGTGTCGTAATTCGCCAAGTGCAAATCATCAAATTCGTAAAATTTTTGTTTATATTGAACAATCCGGATAATCGAAAATCCGGATAATAGAGGTCCGGATAATCGAGGTTCTACTGTACTGGCAAGCTGGTAATTGCGTTCAGTTGGAAGACATTCTTGTCGAAGGAAGCCTACTGTCTGACTTTATTGCTACGTGCTAAATGTTTGCTTTCTCTGCTTGTGTGATATTTTTATCCAGATATTCATTTTGTTTTCAAAAACTAAATTATTTTATAATGATAAACTGGTTTTCGTTTTACTGCGTGTACCCATGAAACTTTAAAAAGTCAATAATAAATATTTTTATTTGAAACTAAAATATTTTTAGTCGTTAATTAAAATGATAGATTCACAATAGACACTTTTTTATATAACAGGAAAAAAATGTTAAAGACTGGTCTGTTACGTGCGCAGTTGAAATTTCCACTCCACTCCGGTTCTCGGAAATACATGACCAATTTATTATGATTTATTACGAGAAACTAATGTAATGGAAACTAAAAATTAATATATTGCAACATTTTAGTTCAATGATGATCACTGTATAGATTATGTAAGAAATAATTATAATTATCCTAAAGATTATTTTAAACAGAATAAAACTTTTGAGGTTAGAGGGCGTAAGAAGCGGTAATCGAACATATGTGAATGTGTGAAGTTGTTTTGACATAAATAGAAAAGTTTATGAATTTCTGCATTTTAAGTAAATTATTTAAATTTGAATTAGGATCTTTCTTTTTAATAGAATATAATAGTGATTTAAAGATAGAGGTAGGCAGCTAAATATTTTTTAAGAACTGCATATAAAGTGACTCTATGTGCAGTTCTTAAAAAAAGAAATGTGTATGTGTATGAAATAATAATGGAAAGTGACAGGGGATTCTATTATTTTTTCCCTAGTCTCTTGACTATATTTTTGCTGACACTGATTTCTAGCTTTTTATATGAAGTAACCAATATAGCTTTAACAGTGAATAAGGTTGGGGAAATGCTAACATTTTCAACCTGGTTAACAGGATGAAAACACATAAGAGGAATGTCAATACCAGATAGGAGAGATGTGGCAGAATAAGTTATGGTGCAACTAGATAGTAGTGTGGGAATCCTTTTCTTCTCCTCCTTCTCTGCTTTCTCCCAGTTAACTGAAGTCTGTGGAGGGAGTCCTTGTCCTTGCTGTTTGACAATGTGTTGATAATGGTGTTGTTAAAGATTAGGAAGCATGGGAGTTTGGGAGTTCTGGTGAGTTTGGCTACCTGCCAATCAGTCTCAGTTCCAAGAAGTTTAATGAATGAAAATGAAACTGTAGTAGATCTTACTCTCTTGATATTATGTTTGGTAAACTTCTGGTTAAGTCATAGTTCACTTCCTCTTGTCTATTTATTCTATCCCATCTTGTGCCTATCTGGTGCTGACATTCCTCTTATACAGTTTGTGTCTGAAGATGGCCTGTTAACTGGGTTTGGGTTGCATATATAGTGTTTCTCAAATCTTATCCATTGTTAAGATTTATAGGTTAGTCCAGTAGAGTAAGTCCAGGTCTAGAATATCAGATTTAAGGGGTGGAAAAATGATGGGCATGGTATAAGAATTTCACAAAAAGTGAATAATTCCAAATGTTGCAATATTTATAATTACTTATTAACTCATTTACATAATCTAACTATATCAGATAGATAACTTTGTCCACTTATTTTGTAAATTTGCATGGATGGAATTTTTAATTAAAACAAAATGTACTGTGCATGTTGATTGAATTGTTTAGTAAAATGTATCATTTTTATATTTTAAAAAATGTACTAAATCTAGTACACTTTCACTTAATATTTTGTAACTAAAGCCCAAATTAATGTCAAAAATATTTGTTTGTCAGAAAAGGTGGTATTTTAGCCTGTTTACAATAGACATTGCTATAGTGGCTAGTTTTACTATTAATACAGTTTCAAGAATTTTGCACTAATGGTAATGTTTCTTTATATATATGCATAATGATGTGAGGAAAAGAAAATGCAATGCATATACCACTGCAGTGTTTATAAGATATTATATCTTGTGTGCTTTCTGATTTACTGCAATGATATTGATATGCTGAAATATAATAAATTTAACTATTGCAGTATAATTTATTATTTTTGCAAATATATGATGTTATCTAGACTTTTTACTTAATTAAATTATTTGAATGGTCAGATGTCTTGCACAACTCTCACCAATTACATTTGAGAGTCACATTTGGCTGCTGTTGTAACAGAATAATATTTTTTTCAAACTCTTTATTTGAGTTATAAGTGATGTGAGTGATCTGAAGAAAAACGTCAGGAAGGAATAAAAATACTTCGTGGATATTTACAGAATTGTACAATGTATTATTTATCATGATATAATCAAATTATTGAATATGGAGATATTTTTCATTCTATATCATGCATTTTCTGGGTATATCTTATTTTTTAAGACATTGAGGAATATGCAGGAAATTTTGATTGACATAATTTAGCATTTTATTGTATCTTGATATTTTCAATTAGCTACTGTATTTCACAAAAATAAGAAAAATAAAACTAGCTTTATGTTTGCAATGTTAGTATTAATTCATCAACAATTATTTTTTGTTAAATATGATTTTCTTAATATATATATCGTAATGTAGATTACAATTACAGTTTTTTATACATCATTTCAAATAGTAAACATCTGTTTCTAATATCAGAATAATGAGATTATGGAATATGTTCATGATACATTATTCTTTTTCATAGAGAGATTTCTTTTAGTAATACTTATTTTTAAAATATGTATTAAGTTTATTTATGTCATCATATTTGTTATAAAGTTACAAAACTGTAGGCATTTATTGTAATGCTCTGTTTCTGAACAAACCAACCTCTATATTGCAAACTGTGCTTTAACAGTTTATCATGATATAAACTCTTCTAAATACTCTGTTTGCAAGCATTCTACTTTACAATATCTTTTAAATGTTTTTGTCATATACTGTCCTATAAATCTGTTTTAATGATGTGTTTTAGATTTTCTCCATTTTTATATGGGTTGTTTATATTATTGTTCTAGTCCTTACATTTTAAAATACAGCGGATTCCGCTTAACTGGGACAATTTGGGACTAATCCATTTTGGCCCAATTAAGTGGCTGCCCAATTAAACAAACTAATAGTAAATTGTACAATAAAATATGCAATACATAGGTAAATAAATAAGTAGGTAAAAAATAATAATTAGGTACCTATTTTAATGCTTTATTAAACCAAAATACAGAAAATGTTTGTACTATAAATTTGCCAGACTCACAACAATAAATAACTGATTCACATAATGCTAGTGTTGCCAAATATTAGTAATGACCTAAACAAAGGTTGACCATTCAATCCGTCCCTGATCGAACAATTTTTCCTTTCTTTCTTTTTAGTTAGAACATGTTCTAACTAAAAAGGGAGAAAGAATAGGGTTCATCCAAAAGTTGGTCTTTGAGCACAGTTTCCTTTACTTAGAGATGGGCCACTTTGGTGGGAGTGTCTGTAGAATCCGCCAGCTCAATGCTGGTCTCAACAATCGGATGGCTGCTATCTGAATCTAGATGTAATTATTCACGCAATACCTTCCAAGGGGACTCTAGCTGTCTTCCAACTCAGTTGAGAGACCTCAAAAAATTGTCTGGTGACATTTGTCCCTTTGCTTTTAAGGGAAAAATGTCACCAGTCCAGTCTAATCCAGAGCAGGGTCAGTAACTCGCATTCAGGTCTGCCTCAGACAAAATCTTGGTGTGATACATACCATTATGCTTACCTCCTCCGGAAAAACCAAACCACCTGAGTAAGACAAAATTGCTCTCTCTGCCAATTGTTAGGCCTACACGACATTAGTGTACTGTACATATTTTTGGAAGATTACTAAAATATATCAAAAATTGCTAAATTTTTTTTTTTTTGCTACTGTTCAAATTAAGCGAAAAGTTGTCCTAATTAAGCAATTAAATTATGTATTAATTTATTAGTTTGGTTTCTGTTTTTTTGAGATTTGGCCCAATAAAGCAGCTGCCCTGATTAACCGATGTCCCAATTAAGCGGAATCCACTGTATAAGATTATTAGTATCAATTAAATTAATTATGAGTAAGTAAACAATATTACACATTATTTTTTTGGTAATTGATAGTTATTTTAGTTATATCTTAATGTATTGTCTACTTATATATTTAAATTTATATCTATATATACATCCAGCATACTAATCTTTTATCTGTTATGTGTTAAAGTATGTCGGCTCAAGATAAATAAACAAAAACATATATATAATTTTAAAAAATTGACTTTGTAATGATATATAAGATCTATGTTAATTATAAAAGAATTACAGTATATTGTTTTATCTTTATTAATTAAATATTCCAGTAAAATATTAATAAGAACTGTTTTCAATCTTTTCTTGGATTAATTCAGAAGTTAATAGTGATTCAAAAAGAATCAAGTATACTTTTTAATAAAATTTTATTAGTCTACTAAAACAGTGTTTTTCATTTTTTTCTTGATTTTTCATGCCTTTTAAGCATAATATTTTTCTGTGACCCCCCCAAAATAGTAGCTTAGGGAAAAATTAAAAAATAAATATTTGAAATTTCACCACTTTTTTAAATAATATAAAATTTAAATTTTTAAATAAACTAAAAATGATAAAACCATTGAGATACAAATTCTCTTAAGTTAATAAGATTAGTATCATTTTTAAATAATAACTATTTTTAGAAGATAATTAATTTAGTTAAAAATTAAAAATTAGATTATGATTTTAAAGAATAAATTTTCATTTTTATATTTTACAGAAAATCTTGTCTTAAAACAAATTCTATAAAATGTAAATTTTTACATAATAAAATATTATGAATAAAAATACAAGAAAAATTCAGTGATGTAATTTGTATAAAGATGATGATTATATGAATAAAATGAATGAATTAACAGTAGAAAAAATAATAATAAGCAAAAATATGGATTACCTTCAAAGACTACAAATATAATGGCTAAGGCTTTATTAACTGAAACTGATGATGATGTTGAAGAATTTTCTGAATTTGAAAGTGCACAAGTAAAAGCTTGTCCTGAAGATATTACTAAAAACTCAAGTGAAATTACTCAAGTTGCAAATGATAAAAACAAACTAGAAAATGATCAGAAAAGGTACTTGAGTGAAACTGATGCTTCATCTTCATCATTCCTAAATGTATGTTGAGAATTTATTTTTATGTATTATAAAGTATAGAATACGCTAACATGTTTTATTATTAAGAACCAAACATTGTATATTTGTAGGGTGGTAACAAAAAATGTGATATATATGAGCTTTTTTTAAATATATTTCCAAATTCTGATAATAAAGAGAAGAAAGAAAGCAAAATAAATAGTTTAGAAGACCAGTGTAAAAAGTAAGTATAGATTTCTCTGTTCATATATTCATAGTTTTACTTCATAATTTACAGATTTTCATTAGCATTTTATTCATTTTAGTAATACACTATGGACAAAATTACAAGATATTGATTGCACACCAGAATCACAGTGGGAAAATTCAAAAGCTTTTCAATTAATGTTGCAATCATTAAAAATAGATTCTTGTAACATTGTAAGTGAACATTTTTAATTTTTAGAGATTTTTATTAAATATTTAAACAGTTAGATGATGATAAACTATGAAATTTGTTTTTCTTTAATAATTACAAATCCTAATAATTTATATATCAAATTAGTTAGATTATTCTAAATCACGTATAATTTATAGTTTAATCAAATTATATTGTGTAAAGTTTCTTTATAAAATTTTCTTGCATGCTTTATAATATATTTAGGCTGAATTTTCAAGATATGAAATCAAAAATAATTTGTATCAGTGAAAAATGTACTTTTTATATACCTAAAGAGATTAATAATTTTATTTCAAAAATTGCAGAAATTATAACTTTGAAAAAATATTAATATTTTGGATTCAATGTTAATTTTGTTGCTAAATGAATGTTATTGTTGATATGAAACATAATTAATAAATAAATCTTAAAACATACTTTTATATACAGGGTGTTTTAGACTATCTGTAAATGTTTTTCTTAAAAATTGTTCATCAAAGAATATTAGAGAAAAGTTTTTTTTATACTCAAAACCCATATGAGGAATTGATTAGCAACATTGTCTTCAAATGAGAACTAGCAGAAATAGGACCAATTAGGCCTACTTTGAATTTGCATATTGGAACAGGGATTTAGTTGGTATTATTGGATAGAGCTTTTTATAAGAAATAACATTTTAGGCTACAATTTTTGAAAATTGTAGACCTATAAATTCCCACTGGCATCTGTCTGTCTGTATCCTTCCTTAATCTCGAGAGCAGATAAATTAAAGTTGAGACCAGATATGGAAAGCTTAGGAGAGGAAACCCCAATTAACTACATAGAAACTTTGATTTGGACCAGAAATCACATTATTTCAATTCAAACATTTTTTCCTGAACAGAGTTAGATAGATGATTGGCATTGTTATCAGGAAAAGTATGATGTACAGGGGCAAGACACTACTAAACTTGAGAGCATTGTGACAAAAAATTGTAGCCTGGCAGTGTGAAAATGTCACAATAAATAAATGATTGTGTTACAAAAATTTATCATCATCTACCATTTACAAAATAAACCAAATTTTTCTTTTGCTGTTTACATAATAAACAATCAATATATAGTTATTGCTAATGTGAGCTGAGTCACAGATATTTGAAGTTTGCCTGCATTTTCTTCTAAACATTTTAAAAGCCTTTCTCAGAAAGCATCTCGTGCATGAAGAATCTCAGCTTTGTTGAGAGACCTGCATGTTAACCTAATAAGTGATTTTATGTCTTCATAAATTGTAGGGTGCTTCTGATACAAAATATCTTTCATCCTTTCCCATATATAGTAGTACCTGCATGTTAAATTAGATAGTTGTGGTGGCCATGATACAGAACCACTTCTTCCAATCCATCTACGAGGAAACTTTCAGTCTAGAATTTGGAAAACAGTTCAGGTAAAATATGCTGTTATGCTGGAATCACATTGTCTAACCACCAGTTTGTCCATCTTTCAGAAATTCTGGAAGCATATTAACAAAAAAAATTGCACAATCTTGCCCATTCAAAGGCATTTAAAAAAAACAATAAGAACTGATTATTTGATCTTCAATTACTACACTAGATATTAAGACACAACATTTGCTGATTGTCCATTTCTTCTAAGCCAGTGCAGACTCTCTGCTGTCAAATAATGAACATTGTGGATATTGACATCCCTATTGCTTTTTGAAAGTCGCTACATTATACTTCAAAATTTCCCAGTAGAAAAGCACCAAACAGAAACTGGCAAGTTTCTGTTTGGTGCCCAGTGACAGAACTCAATGTGATTTTTGAAAATAGATCTCACAAAGTTTTTGATGCACAGTATTGTGTGAAATGGACTCATTCCATTGTCATTCAAAATTTTCTACTTGAATGGCTCATACCAGAATCCAAAGATATTACTTTTCTGGTTGCTATATATAACAAGAAAAATATAGCAGTTGATCAAAAATTACCCCCAAGACTTTTACACTTTTGGATTCAGGACCTTGAAATGTCAAGAAATACAACAAAATTAGGGATTTTTTTTTGTATATATGGATATTAGTATGCATGGGGGCATGATTATTTTGTTTAACTAATTTAAAGCTTAATAAATCCTGTGCCTTTTGTCAAAATTTTCCAAAATTTTTCAGGGAAGTTTGTGTATTAGGTGTATTGACGTTATTAAATTTTGATGGCTAAAGGTTATAAGGGCTAAGAATATAGAGGGGGGGTCACTTGTCATATCTTGAGTGAGTTTGGACTTAGTGAAGATTTTACTTGTTATTAGCATTTTGTGAGATTAGCAGTGGATCACAGGTTCATCCCCAAATGACCACTTACTCTGCAACAGGTTGATAAAACCCGATCTCGGAGTCTGTTGGATGGCTAGGAGGGCAAATCGAGTGGGAAGGGGAGTGAGGAAGCTGGCGGGTGTCCTTAAATGACAGGAGACAGGTTCAACAAAATAACAAAGCCTTTATTATATAACTAAATAGTAAATACACAAGGCGATAACAATATATATAGGTTAAATGCAACTAAGAGTAATGCGGCTAACATAAGTTCACTATACCCAGAAGGGATCACTAATGGCTTTAATGGCTAGTCTGAGAGAGAGTTCTCAAGCTCTAAAACAATGCAAATACCTCAATGCGGATAAAACTATCATGTGTTCGATGAATATGTTCCTTAATAGCGATGGAAGTTCTGTCATATATCCTGTCAATCCGGTGTATGGAGACAAAACGCACCGTTACAAGTATAACTTCCGAGAGATTGCGCTGAGCTTCCGGGGATTCGAGCTTTTATATCATTCGCGTGGGAAAACTGACATGTGATTGACTTTTGTTGACGATGACGGTGCATTCTTCACACCTAACTGTAAACTTCCCCAGCTAGTTGTTATACGATAGGTGAAATCCGATCTAGTTCAAATTCTTCAGGTTTTTTCCGAGGATATTTTCAATTAATAGAAAATTTAGATTTTTAAGAGTCCCGTAAAAATCCACAGGCTTGCATCATTCACTGCTTTCTTTAAAATTATACTTATGAGTATAATTTTAACACTGGAATACTCTCTCTCTCTCTCCTTTGACATGGGATTTCTCGACAATAACAAAAATTTTCTCAACAACAAAACCTTTTCCGACAATAACAATTTCAACCATCGATGCGTTACAAGAGCCATTTGTATGCACAACGTGATTTACAACTGGATAAATTGTCCTTAAGAAAGTTGTTGACCTACTGCCATAGTTATGTTGGTGACTCAGTTGTTGGTGCTGGCTGTTAGTTGACTTGGAGAGGGTTTCAAAGTTCACCGTTGATGTTATTGACGTGCAGTCATTGACCTTGGAGTGACGTAGACTTCCTGTTGGTGGAGCTGTCTCTGTTGAATTGTCCTCGTTGAATCCGGGAATGGCATTGTTGAAAAGTTCACAAAGTTCACTACACACTAAATTCCAAGTTGCAGAATCAAAAGATGCAAAAATCTATGGGATTGAATGCTCTCTCTCTAACTGCTATTCATTTCTAAATCCTAGCTAGACTTTTCTAAGCCTATTTAAAGCATGCAGGATTTTTAAAGCATAGATTTTTAAGAGTCTCTTAAAAATCCACAGGCTCACAATTTGCAATTTTTTTAGAAAACTCATCTCTTTCCTCAAAATTAAGCATTTTGCCATTTTATAATTGTTGGAGCGAGGCGAAGCTGAGCGATGACTAACACTTGACTTCATGCATCCCTTGTCAACACCATAACTCTAGAATGAGTTGTCTGATCTTGATGAAATTTTCTAGGACGACTCATCATCACTCAAGGATGAACTGATCAAAATTTCAACTCTCAAACTCTCAAAAATTGATCCATTTTTGTAGAACTGGAGATAGGGGTCAAAACAGATTGTGTTTTTCTTCAGTATTAGAGATCAAAATGAGTTGACTATGGCTATGTCCTATGTGGCAGCATGTATTTATCGAGCCTATTTATCCAGAGATGAACTTGGTCAGTTCCAAACGGCAGTAGAGCTATATCCAACAAACAAGCAAGTTAAACAAAGCAACGAAGACTACTTGCAGTCAACTGGATGCCCTGTTGCATATATAGCATCTGAAAACACTCCAGATATTGTTCTGTCTTTGTCCAAAGATGACTCAGCTCTTGGTCTCTCCAAGTATTTTAATCTCTCAGTTAATGCCAGAATCATGCTGAGAGTCATCTTATGGGTGCAAGGAGGTCTCGTCAATGGTTTACTAGGAACTATATGTTACATTATATGTATATGCTTCTAATGCTCACCCTTCAGCTCTTCCTTTGTTTATTTTAGTAGAATTCGATAGCTATCAGGCTATATTCATCTATTATAATCTGTTTCCAATAATCCCCATAACATGCTCTTTGTACAGTGGCAGTATATTACGATCTCGTAGACAGTTTTTCCTTACCTTAGCATACTCGATGACTACACATAAATCACAGGGATTTATCACTCTTTCAAAAATCAAAATAGATATAGGTAAAAAGGAGATAGCTATCAATCTTACCTATGTTGCATTCAGTCGAGTGAAAAAGTAACTGACATAGTATTTTTAAACAGTTACAATAAAGATCGCTACGAGTCAATCTATAAGTCCAAGGTCCATAGTGATAGACAGAATTTCATGATATGTTGGCATAGCAATTAATTAATGGCTTATTCTAACCTTATATTTGTACCTTTAAATGATACGATAGAAATCAAATATATTATTGAGAATGAATGATTCTTTCTCTTTTTTTTTCCCTCATAATCTAGAAAATGAAGGTGCGAGCAACCTTGCTCTGATTACACGCTGATACAGTGTTACTTAACTAGTAATTAATAATATAAAAAGTTTTTAAAATAAAATCTCACAACAGATGGGACCACACACAATTTTAAAGTTTGGCTGAGAGAGTTATGCAACTCATTGCTAGATTTCTTTTAATGGAATCATGAGGGCTATTTAATAGACAATAAATTTAATGGACAATTTTTATTTTAACTTAATCAATAGTCACGATTAAAATACTGCAATGAGAACATTTACTATTATTTCATCTCTGAGTTTCTGAGTAATTTGTAGATAGTGGTTGTGTATCAGTTGAATGTGGCCATTTTCGTATACACAGATTGCTAAACATTGTAACAGATGAGAATAATGAGTTTGATTTGAGTATCTTTGAATATAGAGATGTTCTTTATCACTGAAATTTGCTATATATTCACCCAATATTGTTAACATGTTGAAAGCATCTTCATTGCTGTGCAGTGTAATTTTTCTGGGATAAATGAATGTTTGAGAAATTATCAAAAACAGATATACACAAAAACTAGAAATTACAGAGATCAACAGACAATCACATAACATTTTAAAGTTCTGAAACATGATTATTTATTATATTGGGTTGAACCAAAAGTTTGTTCAGTTTTTAGAAAGAAATAAAATATACTATTTTGAAATAAATAAAAACCTTTAATCCAAAATATATTCACCCTTCTGTTTGATAACCTTATACCACCTGACGGGTAGTTTCATAATTTTGTCTGTGTAGAATTGAGTGGGTTTCTGATTGAAGAAATTATCAATGTGATTTTTGATACCTTCTAGAGATTGAAATTCTATGCCATTTAAATTATTCTGCAATGAACGAAAAAGATGATAGTCTGAGGGAGCAATATCTGGAGAATATTGTAATATATGTTGATGATTTAGATAAACATTAAATGTAATGTAATATATGTTGACAATTTAAACAAAGGAAATATAATCAAGTAGGTGCCAAGGTGGCAAGACGGAAAGGGAGCAAGAGTAGCTCGAAGTAACCAGCTGGATGTAGAAGTGTTTATTTGTATTAATAAAGAGTTATTCGTACCATATTATCTGGTCAGTTGAGTCGTTTATAATACGTGGTTGCAGCGTAGGGGAAAATGTATCAGATCCCAGTGCCAGAAGTTTTTAATTTTCGTCCCGAAGATTGGAGAACATGGATAGGGCATTTCAAATGATTTTGAACAGCATCTGGACTCCATAATAAAGAGGAAACTGACCAGGTAAATTCTTTCATATATTTAATGGGACAGAAAGCCGAGGAAATTTTGGCATCATTTAGTCTCTCAGAAGAGGATAGAAATGACTATTCAAAAGTTAAGGCGGCATTCGAAAAATACTTCGTCCCAACTAAAAGCGTTATATACGAAAGATATAAATTCTATTCTCGGTTTCAAGAAGAAGGAGAAACAGTGGAGAATTTTGTGACTTCATTATATAGTCTGGTTAAAACGTGTGATTTCCCTGCTTCGTTTCAAGACTAGAAGTTATACTTGAAAATTTATACTTTTCTGCAAATTTACAGTATTCCGAGTTGACAACCTGGGAAAATTGGGTGCCATTGTCACTTTGTACAACCTCTGGAATTCCATGTCTTGCGAAAATTGATTTCATGTGATTAATGTGGATCGTCGATGAGGAGAAATCGACTGGATCATCCAACCAGAATACTCCCAACGAAGAAACTCCCAGGAGGGAAAATGGAACAGGATCTGGGAATAGGGAACTTTATGAACCAATGCTAGAAATCAAACAAAACTCTCCACTGGGTGAAGAGGACCTTCCTAAAACCCATAGTAGCAGACCTATGAATCCCAAGACGGTATCTAGATTACCAGCAGTAAAAGAGAAGGGGGGATGTAATATATGTTGATGATTTAGATAAACATTAAATGTAATGTAATATATGTTGATGTTTAAACAAAGGAAATGTAATCGAGTAGGTGCCGAGGTGACGAGATGGAAAGAGAGCGAGAGTAGCTCAAAGTAACCAGCTGGATGTAGAAGTGTTTAGTTGTATTAATAAAGAGTTTTTCATACCATATTATCTGGTCAGTTGAGTCGTTTATAATACAAATATGCAGGATGACTGAAAGCATTCCAGTTAAAGTCTAGAAGTTTTTGGCTTGCGTTTAACAATATGTGTGATCTTGCATTATCATGATGGAATACCACTCCCTGTCGATTTGCAAGTTCTGGACGTTTTTGATGCACTGCAGCCTTTAGTTCATCCAGTTGGAGACAATATTTATTGGAATTAATTGTTTGGTTGTTGGGTAAAAGCTCATAATAAAGAACCCCTTTCCAGTCCCACCAAATTGAAATCATTACTTTTCTGGGATGCAAACCAGCTTTAGGTTGTGGCACTGGAGGATCACCTGGCTTACTCCAAGATCTCTTGCGTTAAATATTGTTGTAAACGATCCATTTTTCATCGCCTGTTATTAATCGCTTTAAAAAGGGATCATCTTCATTGCGTTTTAAAAGTGAATCACATACAGAAACACGCTCAATAAGGTTTCATTCACTTGACTTATGGGGAATCCAAACATCATAACAGGAAGTGCATCCAAGGCTAGCCAAATGTCTGACAACAGATGTTTTTAAGATATTTTTAAGATGTTAGGATATTTTTAAGATGTCAGCTATCTCTCGTGTTGTTTTATGCCGCTCATTTTGAATTAAAGCCATTACGGATTCATCTTCTATGGTTGAAGGTTGTCCTGACCGAGGTACATCTCTCTCCCTGAATTTTGAAAACTATTTCTGGCATGTTTGATCAGTAACTGCATCCTCGCCATATACAGCACATATCTTTTTTTGAGTGTTTGTTGCATTTTTTTCCTTTTCGAAAATAATAGAGCATCAGATGTCAAAAATGCATCTTCTTATCTTCCATTTTAATGTTTTTTCTTTTTCTTAAAAGTTAACAAAATTTTAAAAAATAGCTGTAATTAAACTTACATAATAAATATGCAGGTATTCGTAATGCCAACCTAAACAAGTTAAAACTTGATAAGTACGACAGAGGCGCCACAGATGAGTGATTATGTAAATACCCGAAAGAACTTTTGGTTCAACCCAATACAAATGTGATTAGTAAACAGCAAAAGAAATGTTTAGTTTATTTTGTAAATGGTTGGATATGATAAAAAAGTTTTTAATTATTTTGTTGGGATTTGGATTATAAAAGCAACAGAAAGAAGTGACAGAATAAAATTTTTGTAATAAAAGTTGTTTATTACAAAAAGTTCTCTCTAATGATATCAGTCTTGACCCCTGTTTTGTAAGCAAATTCAATCAGGTCCCATTGGTCCTGTTTCAGCTGGATCTCAATTTGCAATAATGTTATCAATTAATTCTTTATATGAGTTTGAGTATAAAAAAAATTTTCTGAGTTTCTACAATGGACATTTTCCAAGAAAATTGTGGTATGGGTGGTCTGAAGCACACTGCATAACAACTCTTCTATTTCATTATATTTATATATGATCTAACTGAAAAAAATATTGTGTAGCATATTTCAAATAAAAATTTTATTTTATTTTCTATATGTAAACTAATGCTTTCATTGGTTTATTGTATACAATGATTTTCCATTCCAAATTTTTTAATTGTTCTGTCAGTATTATTCAAAATACATTCATTCCCATCATGACAAAAAGTAAATATTTTTGTTATTATTATTATTCAGTAGACAATAAATTTAACAGCTAGTTTATACTGTATTTTAACTTAATCAATAGGCTGGATTACTGACGAGATTTTACATGAATAATAATCAACTACTATGCTATTTCCTTTTCAATAGTTATAATTCCCTCTAAGTTACTGTAATCTGTATTGTCAAAATTGTTTAACTCAATGTGTAGTTTTGGCTAAAGACAAATTTCAAAATGTAACAATATTAAATTCTAAAAAAAATATAAAATTCTTAATTTTTGTAAAATTTATTATGAAAAATAATTCTAAAAATATTGAGCAAAATCAATAACTATTAATTTGTTTGTCAAAATAGTAAAATTGAATTTGAATTCACTTAATAGTTTAATAATTTTTTATGGTGTATTTTATTTAATGGAAACTTTCAATCTACAAACATAATTATTTTTTAATAAGATTATTGTGATATTCATATTATAAAATAATTAACAAGTGATTTTAGCAATGATTTATTTAATTTCACTTTGATCTCAGAAATTGAAATGCACAAGTGGCACAATTGTATCAACTTTAGAAAGTGTTAGGATTATTTAAGTGTTTCTGTTTTTGATAAATTTTTCTCTCTACATGCTTCCTTAAGGAGTACTTTCCTCTGGATGACTTCTAAATCAGTTCAGTAAGAATTCTGCAAGATATTTTTACATTTTCAATGTGCCAAAAATAATTATTTTTATTCTTACGCATTAAATTTAATTTATTACTTTTTGTATAAAGTATTACAAAATTATAATTTAATAATGAAAAGAAATACTAAGAAAGAAATTTATAATATATATATAATACTGTAATTTGAAATAAATTTTTAATTTTATGAAGTTTTACTTTGTTAAAAACAAAAATGAAAATTTTAACTAAGATTAAAATTCCAGATATAA